>NC_091758.1:43405855-43661134 GCF_043380555.1 Nothobranchius furzeri | reverse complement strand
TGTCTCTCTCTCTCTCTCTGTCTGTCTCTCTCTCTCTCTGTCTCTCTCTCTCTCTCTCTCTCTCTCTCTCTCTCTCTCTCTCTCTGTCTCTGTCTCTGTCTCTGTCTCTGTCTCTGTTCTCTGTCTCTCTCTCTCTCTCTCTCTCTCTCTCTCTCTCTCTCTCTCTCTCTCTCTCTCTCTCTCTCTCTGTCTGTCTGTCTGTCTGTCTGTCTGTCTGTCTGTCTGTCTGTCTCTCTCTGTCTGTCTGTCTCTGTCTGTCTCTCTCTGTCTGTCTCTGTCTCTGTCTCTGTCTCTCTCTCTGTCTCTGTCTCTGTCTCTCTCTCTGTCTCTGTCTCTGTCTCTCTCTCTCTCTCTCTCTCTCTCTCTCTCTCTCTCTGTCTCTCTCTCTCTCTCTGTCTCTCTCTCTCTCTCTCTCTCTCTCTCTCTCTCTCTCTCTCTCTCTCTCTCTCTCTCTCTCTCTCTCTCTCTCTCTCTCTCTCTCTCTCTCTCTCTCTCTCTCTCTCTGTGTGTGTGTGTTCCACACTACAAAGCCAGGCGAGTATGAGTGCTTGGCGGTAAGCGTCCTGGCTCAGAGCTCTGGACAGCTTGGACCGAGCTGCGTGGACAAACGATGCAGTCGCTCTCCTCCTTTGTGTGTGTTCCTGCAGTTCTGGAGAACTTGCTTTGAGAACACCACTGGGGTCTAATTTTAGGTGCATGCACATCCAAACTCGTGGATCAGTTCACATTCAGGATGCACAAAGAAAGGGAACTTTTCGGAACAAAATCTGTATTCTGGTCATCTCATGGGAATAAAAACTCTTTTGTTTTTTGCAGTTTGGCAAATCCCTGAAGCACTTTGGGGAGGAAGAAGGGAGAATGCAGCCTGATGAGTTCTTCGGGATCTTTGACACCTTCTTGCAGTCGTTCAGCGAAGCGCGGCAAGACCTGGACAACATGCAGCGACGCAAGGATGAGGAGGAGCGAAGGGCACGGATGGAGGCCATGGTGAGATGTGGAGGAAGCCTCTGCCCACATATAAGCTTCTCTTTTACGCTAACCTCACCTTTAATTCTTCTCCAGCTGAAGGAGCAGAGGGAACGGGAGAGGCGGGCTAAGAAGGGCGGAGCCTCGGAAGAAGTGGGCGGGGAGTTTGATGACCTGGTTTCTGCGTTACGATCTGGTGAGGTCTTTGACAAGGACCTAAACAAATTCAAGAGAAACCGAAAGCGCTCCGTTAACCAGCTAGGGGAGAACGGCGGCCGGGAAAGGGCCGTCACCAAGGTGAACTATTAGACTGGAGAGAGGAATGTGGAACAGAACATTCAGCCATGTCTCCGGTCACGGCTGCTGTAAGTAACAGCTGGACGGGCATGGACGGCAACGCCGCCTAGAAGGATGCTGAACTCTCCTCTGATTGGTCTTGTGAAGCTAAATCCAGCCAGACCACTGTGACTCATCGTGCTTCAGGTTCTCCATACGCATCACACCACGTCACTCCTCCTCGTTTAACCTTCACTGTACCTCCTTACTCTCCTTGGTGCTGAAATGTTCCTAAAGTTCCAGTTCCTGACTCTTAAGACTCATGGGACGTTGGAATCAGACGCTACGTTGTACATAGAGACCAAGAGAAAAGACTGGAAAAGGGACCGTGAAAGCCTAAATTTAGTAAAAACGGAACCAATCCCAAACTTCCAAAGTCACTGGTTCCCTTTTTCCTGAGAGAAAAGACTTCACAAAGACAGATGAGACGGACTTGGAGTCAACGAGAGAAGGTTGTTGCCTCAGAGCAGAGGATTCATCCCAACGAGCACCCAGCAGTCCCAGTAAACCATCCCAACTGTGAGCTTCCCACAAATCAAACGGAAACGACTCTGATCCGCCTGACAGGGTCCGGGTCGGGTAACACTCCTGATGAAACGTCAGCCGTGGATTCGGGCTCGACTCCTGGATGGTTTCAGGATGGCCGTGGCATCGAGCGGTGCCAAAGCAGCAAGAACACAAATGTACATGTACTAATACTAAGTGTACTGCAGTTAGGGGTGGGTATATATTTATACTTAGAGGCAGACAAGCAAATTGCAAAGATGTAGAAGTTTTTTATGTGTTGGGATTTTGTACACGATGCATTCGCTGAGGATGTTGCGATTTCACGCTGCCGCTGAAGTGAATTTCTACACTTTTTCACACCTTCATGTCTTGTTTGCACTGTGGCTTTTCGGACTAACTCAAACGTACTTAAGCTGATGAAGGAATGCCGTAAAACCCGACTAAACTCATCATTCCGGTGTGCTCCGAGCTCTGCTGCACTCACTTCAGTTTTTATCTGACTTTATTTTTCTTTACCGTCACTTTCTGAGAAATCATTCAACCGCTTTTTTTTTTTTTTTTGCCAAATCACACAATGTGATTGGTACGTTACAACTATTGATTATTTGACTTAATTTCGCTCATTCTGTTGTGGATTTAGTGAAAATATAACAGATTTCACTCAACAAGCCCAAACTTTTCTGCTTCTGCAGTTTTAGTTTAATTTGAGCAACTAGTTGCCAAAAAAAAAAAACTCCTGTCTGATCATTTCCTTGGTGTCAGACTTGTGTACAAAATGTAAAAGCGTCTTCAAAGCCTAGGCAGCAGGAAGGAAGGAAGCTGTTCATCTTTTGGCCAAATAAAAACCTACATTTTGCTGCCTTTGATTGTAAAAACTGGAGGCAGAATGAGTTGTGGCTTTGCAGGAAAAGAAACGTCTCCAGGTCAACGCTGCAGGACGAGGTTATAAATTAATGTCTAATTCTAAAATCTCGGTCGTGTTGGGGATTAACGAACCGTTTAAATCAGCAGAGCTGCAGGAGTTTAGGACTAGAGGTAAATCATGTTGGTGCTACTTGAATTTGGCTATGCATGGATGAGAAGGGAGGCAAAAAGGCCGTTTCCATAGTAACGGAGCTTTATGGTTTTATTTTACTTCGATGAAGAAATGTTTCTGCAGCAATCGAGTAGAAAATCATTAAAATATGCCAAATCTCCATTACTGGGCATGGCAATCCCAGTTTTTGTCCCAAATTTCTAAACTATCTGGTGATTGTTTGTAAATGTTCACCTTTAAGTGCCTCTGATTATTTTTATTTATTTTTCTTTCCCACACCAACCATCCTTCCGTAATTCTGTGCTTGTTGTTTTCCACAAATCAGTGTTTGCTCACTTGGAGCTGGGGAACTAGCGCCCTCTTGTGGCCAAAGGGGATTTGCTTTATTTTCTAGGCCAAAATTATACAAATAAATAAATGTGCCCAAATTTCAAGAGTTTGACAGCATCAGACAGAGTTTCACACTTCTTCGTGACAGGTGTGTTATCATAAAGGATTGTTAGATTAGCCCTTAGCTTTATTTTAGCTGCTACACTGTGAGACGCCATCGTATTCGATAAAAACAGCCTGATGTGAAGTTGAAGCGATGCAGAGGATCCTAAACTCAGTTTTTAAAGAACAATTAAATGAACCTGTAAACCAAATTCAGTCACTTTAAAATAGAGACATTTCTCTTCTTAAACCAGCATCTTTATGTAGTTTTGAACTTGTTTTCTAACCTCTGCCCCTTTCAACTTTAAATCGGTCTCCAAATCAAGCATCAGCTGATCATTTCCAGCTCTTCGTTCAGAGCTTTAACATGTTGTAGAGCGGAGTGTTTACGGAGGGGTGTTTGCAAAAATGTCAGTATTAATACATGTTTGTGTCGTTCCATGTTTGGATGTTTTTTTGGCCATTGATTGGCTGTTTTGAAGTGTAAAGATGGAAATCAGAGGAAAGAAACTGGTAGCTTGTTCGATGCACTTTCATGATGGGACATTTCTTCTTTCAGCATCATTGGAGGGCTTGGCTCCCTCTGGTGGTGAGAAGGGTGCAACGAAACAGTGGTGCAAATGAAAGGGTGAGTGGAGGAGAAACAGCGATGGGCTAGGTGAGGTGGAGGATGCTGGCTGGACCGGAAACGCACCAGCAGCCGGTCTGACAGGCAGAGACAGGAATATGTGAGGGATGTGGAAACTAAAAGAGGACACACTTACGGAGCAGGATGTTGAGGGTTTAAAGTAAGCGGGTTGCAGGTGGGTTCTGTCACCATCACGTTTCTGTCATTTCATGCACAAAGCATTGATCTGCATGGCTAAAGATGGTTTGGATGTGTTGTTCCTTTGCAAATAGAAGCACACCCGTCACACCACGGTTTGTACCGCCTGAGAAAAGTTGCACCCGTTCTTTAAGGTTGTATAATTGTGAGGAATCAGTATTTTCGTGGTTGGAAACACTAAATCCTCCACTAAAAATGTACAGTTGGAAACATTTTGTACACCTTTGTTGATGTTTGAGACGAGATAAAGATGAAAACATTAAGGAATGTTCCATTTTCCTGTAAATTGTACCTCTATTTATTTGCCTTATTTAGTTTGCTATATTTTGTATGTACACACAGCATTACAGCAAGATGTTATATTAAAGTATGAATCATTGAACTGTGGCCCGTGTATGATGGATAGTTCTGAGACGTGTATAAGAATGAACCTTTTTTCTTTGATTTGATTTTATTTTTTTGTACTTTTTCTCACCCTGTGACTTTTGTAGGGTTACAATAAACTGATGTCTCTGAGAAATGGCTGTTTTATTTTATATATTTATGCAGTTTGTGTTTTAACGCAAAGAAAACCACACAAAAGCCCCAAACATGGAAATGCTTGTTTTTACATGTAAAATGCAAGTTTCTAGTGAACATGTATCAGAATAATGCCATAAAAGTCTGAAAATAACACTCACAAAAATAGTAAAGTAAATGAAAACCATTAACTTAACTATAAAATAAAGTATAAATCAGTATTAAGCTACAGCATGAACTACTTTAGCAGGTTTTATCCCACATTAAACATGAGTGGTATTTTCTATCGTGGAATAAAATGACACGATTTTACTAAAATAGAAACTAGGGATGGGGTTCCAACGCGTTAATTATGAGTAATTAATTAGAAGAAAATTGCACGTTTAAAAAAAGTCACCCATTTAATCACAGCTTGTATTTTAAGCAAGGCGGAACCGTAGTCATTGCATGATTTCCTCGTAGACGAATTATCACTGACGCACACAACAATGTACGGTGCTCTGTTAGCGGCTACTAACACGGAATGAAAACGGAAAGAAATGGCCTTGCTTGGACTGAAGCAGCATTTAGGAAACTCGTCAGCCTCTTCTCTTAACTTGTAAACATAAATACAAACTTCCTGACAACTACGGATTCGTGTCGCGGACATTTTTCAGAGACCGCCTCTGCTGCTGCCGCCGGAAACTACAAAAGTGGAGGTAAGTTACTTTTATTAGCATTTTGTAAGATTTGTGCAGCGCTGAAGCTCTAGACAGAATATTTGCTCCAACAGAAGTTTATGAAAGTAGTCAGACCGACGAGAGGCACCTGCTGCTGCTGGGAAAATGCTCCGCGTCCTCACTACTCTGTAAACAACCTCAAACAACAGAAACAACCTCAAATCTTAATGATACTTTTCTAAATAATTCTGTCGGTTTATTATATGTTCCTGAGACGAGTGACTGTCTAAACGACGCATGCGTTACTGTCATTAAGCAGTGTGATGAAGGTGATGAGGAGTTAAAGTGAGAGTCGGTGTATGGGTGGAGACCAAGCCCCGACAATGCAGCTCAAAAATTGAAGCCAACCCAGAAGTACCAAAAATTGCAGTTCCACCCTCATCCACTAGGGGCTGGTGTCAGAAGCGAGCAAATCCTCATTGACTCCCATGTTAAAAATACCAATTTCACAGCAGAAATAAACATGTTTACAGCCTGGTACCAAAACATGTTTTTGGTTTAAATGATCTAGTTTACACTCATGACAACTCTGAGGGGGTGAATGTTTTTCTCACTCTTCTGTTTAAGTGTATTTAAAGCCTAAAATTCTGTATAATTAATGAGCATCAAACCCACGTGACCACAGAGCTAGCTCCGTGGAAAGGCCTCAGTAGAGCCTCGGTCTGGCCTGGAAACTGCTCCGGGATTTTGAGTCTCTGTGTTTGTGTATTCTTGTTTAGATATTTTTTGTGCAATTGTTGGACAAAATGACTTGCTGTGGCATTAATTGCACTAATAGAGTGTCCAAGGAGTCTCCACTTCATTTATTTCGGTAAGTAAAATAATATTTATGTATTTTAGGTCACTGCCGAGCTGAGCTTAGGTTTTAACATGTACTGTTTAACCATGAAATTTAAATGTAATAGGGTAAACCCCAGTGCATTTAACATAATGCTGCACTTTAGAAAATGGGTTGAAATATAACATGTTGGTGGGGCTGGGTTCCCACTATCGGCTTGTGGAGCTCTCGGGAGACCGATGTTTTCCTCCCGTTTCTCCCCTCCCCGCAGCTCGGCACGTCTCTGCTGCGCGGCTGCCGGCTTTCAGCAGCTTTCGGGAGACGTCTGTGTTCCACCCGGTTTTACCCAGCGGTCAGCCCGGCGTATCTCTGACTCAGAAGCTCTGGTGTTTTGCACAGTTAACTCCGGTTGTAGCTAGGTTGCTACCTCCGTTAGCTTAGCTCCCACCTCCGCGTTAGCTTTGGGTTAGCTTCAGGTTAGCTTGTAGCTAGTTCGACCGGGTGTCGTCAGCTGATCCCAGCCTTACAGCCCCACCCTCAGCTCCTCCTCTCTTCCCTTTTGTGGAATTGTCTGGGCTTGACGGAACCTGTGACACGGTCAAAATGGCGGTGGTGGCCACCTCCCATTTTGGCACAAAAACGTGTTATTGGAGCCTATGGAAATGAATTGTCCAGTTTATATGTCGATGGTGGAAACGGGCTTCATCCACACTTCCGGTTGGAAAAATGATGTGGAAAAAAGTGATTCTGTGAGTCTGCAGCCATCCCCTTCTTTATGTGACTGCGGGACTTCCCATGTAAGGATGGTCCACTCCGCTGTTCACCGCGCAGGCAATAATTCAATAATAATAGATCAATAATTCCTCCTCATGATCTTGTATTTACCCATCCTCCAGTCATCCAACTGGAACCAGTTAGTGTTCCTAATCATTCTCAGAATATGTCACACCTGCTCTGGCGTTAAAAGTTGGTATATTTAAGTCCTAGATCATATTTGTGCCTGTTCTACTGTCATTTTGAAGGATTTTTATCCATACACCTGTTTTTACTACATTATGAGGAATAGAAATGTTAATTAAAACACCCAAATATACAAACAAGTGAAACTGGAAAAATGAGAATCTTGTTATTTCAGTAATTCTACTTGACAGAGAGACAATATAAAGGCTCAGGGAGTCTTTGCAGGTGTTTTATTTGCAATTATATATTTTAGAAGTCTCAATAATGTTTAGTCGGATTAAAGAAAAGGTGGTCAAAGGAAACAATGCAGGTTAGGAAGAACCAGGAAAAGAAACAAAGACAGACGGGACCCTAAACAGCAACTGTTAATCTTAGGTGTGTTCTTGCTGTGCCGTATCTCTAATTCCATGCTGTCGTTCTTTTTTAAAACACAGAAACAGATTTGTTTACCTGTTTTCCCGCTACGTTTCGTTTGCGGCTGCAAACTTCCTCAGGCTGACGCTGATGGTGGCGTCACTTCCTTCTCCGTTTATCCGCGGGCAGCAGAGGACGTTGTCGCCCTCTGCTGCCCGCTCTCCCCTCTCCGACGATGCAGTCCCATGCGCGGTCCAACGTGTACACTCCGTCGTCCCTGTTCATGGTCCCACATCCACGTCTCCTTATCTCTATAGCTTCTTTTATCCATCTTTTGTATTTCTGTTGTTCGGTGTTTATGATCCTTGTGTTGTCCCAGTTCATTACATGGTTTTCTCTTGTGCAGTGATCTGCCCGCGGATAAACGGAGAAGGAAGTGACGCCACCATCAGCGTCAGCCTGAGGAAATTTGCAGCCGCAAATGAAAACGTAGCGGGAAAACGGGTAACAAATCTGTTCTGTGGTTTAAAAAAGAATTACAGCATGGAATTGGCAACTGTTAGCTGACAAAGCTTTGTTTCATATTGGCAGGTGAGCGGCCGAGCCAGCTGGAGTCCAGTGTGGTGCAGTCACGTAGTACGGTACAGAAAACATCCCCTCATACAGTGTGTACGGAAAGTGTTAAGGCAATTTTTCCACTCTTATATTGCAGTCATTGATTAAAGGGGCATTATGGAAGTGTGACAGCCAAAACATGTATAGAAATAATAAATGTCTTCTTCATACATTCTCCTGCAATGCCCTGGTCCTGTAGAATGAGCCCTGGCATTTTTGCTGTGATTGCCTGTTTTTCTGTAAAATCACAGAAAAAGAGAGATGCTCGGGTCGAGCAGGCTGCTTCATGCGCGTTCACGCTCAGGCATCGCCCGTAGCATTTGCTATCCGTAGCTTTAGCAGCAGAGAGAGAGGCAGTGCCACTTTGTCGCTGTTCCTAACGCCTAGTGACAAAGCTAGCTACATTTCTGAGGACCCTTAGCTACTTTCTGTAGAACTTTCTTCTAGATATTTCCTGCTAATTAGCAACAAAACAGCCATTTTCACTCCGAACCGTTCTTTGGTTTGACGTTGTTTCAGCTGTCATCAACGATATAAATGTTACAGATACAAAGGACGTCACTGACGCTTTAGCTCACCCTGTAAGACGTCTGACTCTCATGCAGAAGACCTGGGTACGATTCTGGATGTGGTCATAGTTTATTTAGTTTCTTTTTTACATTAATGGTATTTTTTTTTACAGTAAGATGTCATGCGTGCCAGTGAAGTAAGCAGGAAAGGCGAGGATCCAGACCGGGGAGGAAACAGGCAGACAGGTAGGACTTCTTTCTACTGATTAATTAGCACGCCCGCTGGACCAAGAAACAATGAACCAACACAAGACACAGAACAGAAGGGGTTTAAATACAGGAGGACCGGGAGCAAAGGTGATTGGGAAAACAAGAGGCAGGTGGGAGTAATTAACGAGACACAAGGCTGAACCAAACAGGGAGACATGACAGGGTGTGACATAAGATGCCCAAATTTTTATTTGAGACTCGCCGAACGGCATTGAATTCACAGATACAAAAGATGTGGGTTCAACTTTCATTTTGGAACAATTTTTCAAGCAAGGGAAGGGAATGATCTGAGCATGCAGGAGGACTGACCCATCATAAACCTTTGTCGGCTGTGCTGAAGAGAAAGGTACAGAACCACATTATTTAATTAATTAGCTGCACGTTCTCCTGTCCTCTGGGCCACACACACACACACACACACACACACACACACACACACACACACACACACACACACACACACACACACACACACACACACACACACACACACACACACACACACAAGGGACTGTCTCAGCTGTTATTTTCGTTAAGGAGTGTGCACGTACAGCATGCGCGCCTCGTGCACGAGCCTCCTATTGAAGCTGCCATTATGCTTTTGGCCTGAGGGGGCGATCGCGAGCATAAAAATTCAGAACTCTGTAAACTCCCTTTAAATCAATTAAATTCATGTTCATCCTGAGTAACGTACACACAGCACCCCGTGTTGTCAGAAAAACACAGAAGTTTAGAAATTTCTGCATATTAAAAAAAAGATAAACTAGAACATCACATGGTCCTCAGTAATCAGACCTTTTTCTCAGGATTTAGTAGAAGCAGCTTTCGAGCTAATACAGCCATGAGTCTTCTTGGTAAAGATGCAACACGTTTCCTACAGCTGGATCTGGGAATCTTCTGCCGTTCCTCAGGTTGGATGGTGAACGTTGGTGGACAGCCATTTTTAGGTCTCTCCAGAGATGCTCAGCTGGGTTTAAGTCGGGCTCTGGCTGGGCTAGAACAGTCACAGAGTTGCCGTGAAGCCACTCTTTTGTTATTTTAGCTGTGTGCTTAGGGCCGCCATGTTGGAAGGTAAACCTTTGGCCCAGTCTGAGGTCCTGAGCACTCTGGAGAAGGTTCTGGTCCAGGATATCCCTGTACTTGGCCAAAATCATCGTTCCCTCAATTGCAACCAGTCGTCCTGTCCCTGCAGCTGAAAAGCATTCCCACAGCATGATGCTGCTACCGCCATGCTTCACTGTGTGGACTGTGTTGGACAAGTGATGAGCAGTGCCTGGTCATCTCCACACACACCGCTTAGAATTAAGGCCAAAAGGTTCTATCTTGGTCTCATGAGACCAGAGAATCTTACTTCTCACCATCTCAGGGTGCTTCAGGTGTAGCTCAGTGTGGTCGTACGGCCTGCTCTAGGAAGGGTTCTGGACGTCCCAAACGTCTTCCATGATTATGGAGGCCACTGTGTTTATAACGGCAGGGGGTACGTTCCTTTGTAGGGCGCACTTTGGTTCTGCCTATTTTTACTGATGCGGCACAGGTGTTCAGAACAAGGACCAGGTGAGGAGGGCCTTGCTTCTTCGTTTGCCTGGATGGGGCTCTGTAAACATGTCAACAATCAGCAAGTTGCACCTTTTAACTCTGATGAATGTCAAATGAAAACAATGTGAATAATGATCATCCACTGCTGTGATGCTTAGGACCTATCAGAAGCCTCTTTGAAGCTTTGCAGCATATCTTCATAAATTAGCTCCCTTGGCAGGGGACCCGAGGTAGGATGTCAGTAGTCATGTGTTGTACCTTCTGTACCTTTATAGTTTCCATGGTGTACACAGCCTGTGCATTCAGTTTTGGGTTAAAGGATAAATAAAAGGCTGGCACCGGCCGTGTGATGATGACACGTCTACAGTACTACTACTATAGTGTCTACCCTACAGACACTCATCTATACAGGTGCTAGCAAGAAAAGTTGATTCAGGTGTCCCTCGCTGACGGCTCTTGCCTGAAAGAAAAGCCCGAGTCTAAATAGTCCCGAGTTACCAAAGCCATTTTAAACAATTCACCAGAGTGAGAGCTGGTGTAAAACATGGGCTTCATTGTTTTTCCTTTACCAGCTGGTGGGCCGGGCTGATTGTTGTCCCAGTCCAGCTCTGGGTGGCTGACTGAGCCTTTTAAGTGTTTTAATCCAGAAACTATGTGGCTTAGATCATCCTGCTCCAGACTCTTCTTTCTACACGTTTCTGTCGCTGCAACAAACTCCTTTTAACATCAGTTTCTCATTTTTATAAACTGAATTCATCAGAGTTAATGATGCAAGTACAAATAAACGTTTTCATGGTGATTATTTTATTTAGACTGGAGATACATTCATCATTTCAGCAGCACTGATGCTGCTGTTTATTCTGTGTAGCGCCATCTAGTGGCCTACGCAGGAAGTGCTCAGGCTAAAAACGGGTCCAGTCACGTGATTCAACCTATAAATTATTCTTTAGCCAAATGTCAGTGAAATTCAAGAGGCACAGGTCAATGTGTGTTAACTGAAGAGCTTCCAAATCAGGAATCCTAAAATCCCAGAACGCGTTTCTCCTCCCAGGATAATAAATTAGTTACGTAGCCGAGAATACCGGGATTATCAAAAGTCTGACCGAACATTTATAAAGTTTTGTACAACAAACGTTTAGTGTGGAGAGAAAAATGCAGAATCAGGGCCAGTCAAACCATCCTGTGTGTGTGTGTGTGTGTGTGTGTGTGTGTGTGTGTGTGTGTGTGTGTGTGTGTGTGTGTGTGTGTGTGTGTGTGTGTTAGTTCTGCTACATGTTATCAGACGTGTCATCGGGTTTCTTGCGGCTCTAAAACTCAGTTTTCCAACGACGGGTGTCGGTTGAAGTCCTTCTTCCCGCCCGTCTTGCTGAGGAGCTTCACATCCGTGATGATGATGTCATGGCTCACAGCCTTGCACATGTCGTAGACGGTGAGCGCCGCCACAGAGGCGGCTGTCAGGGCCTCCATCTCCACCCCCGTCCTCCCGGTGGTGCGACAGGTTGCAGTGATGATGACGGCGCTCTGCTGTGAGTCGAGCTGAAAGGCGATGGAGGCGTGGTCTAAAGGAAGCGGGTGGCAGAGTGGGATGAGGGATGACGTCTGCTTTGACGCCATGATCCCAGCCAGCTGCGCCACGGTCAGAGCGTCGCCTTTAGCCAGCTGGATGTCCCGAAGCAAGCGGAAAGCAGTGGAGCCCAGGATGACGGTGGCGCAGGCTGTGGCTGTTCGACACGTGGGAGGTTTCCCCCCGATGTCCACCATGGTGGCTCGGCCCTGGGAGTCGACGTGACTCAGCTGGGTGTCAGAACTGGACCGAGTCTGATTGCTTCTCGACTCTCTGTTGATTTGACTGGAGTTGTGATTGTGAAACATCCTAACGCTGTTGGGTTTAGGGCTCATCGGTTTTGTGGAAAACACCAACGTTCCCGGGGTCCTTGGAGAGAGAGCGGTCCTGGCATCAGGACCAGAGGGTTGTGCGTACCTGAGAGAGCGTCCGTTTGTGCGCGTCATCAAACCTGCAGTGTGGCTGAAAGTTAGTCCACGACTAAACTCTGAGCGGCGAGGCGGAGCTACATCATAATGCCCTTTTTTGCTGATATGTGTTTTAACGCTAGAACTACTGGAGGTTTCAAACCAGCAACCCAGAGCTGAAGCTGGAAGGCACATGAACTCCTCTGTGTTTAGGACTCTTCTGCTGGCTGAACGTGACACACGAGGAGCTTCAGCTGGATGAAGAAACGAGTCTTTTTCATGCTGACGGGTCTCGGATGAAGCCCTCTGTGTGTTTTGTAGCTTTGGCTTAAACGCGTCTGCTGGAAAAATAAAAAACAAAGTTACACAAAAACACTTTCACACAAGAGGCAGCAGCAGATGTGAGACTTTGTACGTACAGCTGAGTCACCCACCGATGAGAATCATGGGTCTGTTCTTCATCTGGGAGATGCTGAACATGCCTGAAGAGGAGCAAAAGGAGAAAACCCGTTTAAATAAAAACAGGAACTTCTGTCGCGTCCAGTAAATGATGCTTTTGTCGGTTTTTACCTGCGTGTTGCTTCTTCTTCCGTCCCACAGCTGCTCCAATAATCTGCAGCAGCTCTTCATCAGGAGCTCCAGAACGCAAAGCGTCTCTGAGGGACACTTCGGAGTTCCCAAACAAACACACCTGAAAGCCAAGAACAGGTCATGGATAGGGATGGGTACCTTTGACATTTGAATCGATTCGGTACTAATTCCCGGTAGCTAGGAATCGATACCGGTACTTAACGGTACCAATTTTAGATACTTTTGAGTGTTTTATTTTAATTCTCTTTTATAATTAAATCTATATTTTTCTCAATATATAACCATATTTGATAAATATCACGATAAATAACATACAACAGTTTGTATTTTAACATCGTCCTTGTAGTTTTATAAGCTGATAATTAAACTGAAGCAAACATCTTTACTGTGAACTAAATTTACTGTGTATCTTCATTCCTTTTGCCGTCCTTTTTCATTTGATTTTTCCTACTGGGAAGTTAGAATTTCCGAGGAGAAAGCGAACGCACCATTAGCTGATAACAATGGTGGCAATGGAAGCTAACCTATCAAGCTAACGTTATCTTAAACAGTTTATTTAGCTGCTGGAGCAGATTAAAACGATGACGCCTCACACTTAGATCGTTGTCGCTGGTTTCATCTTCACCCAATCACCCGTCGCATTTAGTAAAGTGAAGCCAAACTTTAGAGCGCGTTCATGTTCTTCTAGTCGGAAATTCGGAGTTCCGAGGAGAAAGCGAACGCACCATTAGCGGAACGGAAGCTAACAAATCAAGCTAACGTTATCTTAAACAGTTTATTTACCTACTGGAGCAGATTAAGATGAGGATGTCTCACTTAGATCGTTGTCGCTGGTTTCATCATCACCCAGTTACCCATCACATTTAGTGAAGTGGACCCAAGCTTTAGCGTGCGTTCTTTCTACCATGCTGCTCTGTTTACAACTCGCTCGCAGCGAGCGACGACATAACGCTCTTGCGCAGCTGTCTAGGCAAGTTCTCGTTATGAAGGACGGGTACCGAAACGAGGCACCGTTTCAAATGACGTTAATCGGTGCTCAGTCGGTACTATGGAATTTGGTCGGTACCTTAAAAAGTACCGAATTCGGTACCCATCCTGTTTCTGTGTCGCCATCTTTGCTAGGAAACAAACAGCTTGGTCATAAAATAATAAAAAATGATCCCTAATTCTAAAATGATCTGTATCTAAAACTTGTTTGGTTTTCCTACTGAAGCAGCACGAGTGCACAAGTCGGTCTGAGCGCCTGAGAGCCACAGCACACACAGAAAACCAGAAACGTCATTAGAAGCTCATACAGCAGAGCTGGAGTCCATCAGGGTCTACCTTCAGGTTTCCGTCTGCTGTGATTCGTAAACGGTTGCAGGAGCTGCAGAAGTTGTCGGACATGGAAGTGATGAAGCCCAGCTGGCCCGTGAATCCTGGGACTTTAAAGATCTGTTGGAGAACAGGAGGGTTTGTAAAAGTTCAACATCCCGTAGATGATTTAGGCTCTAAAGTCAGTTTGATCGGCTTCAGTTTGGCTGAAAGTCCCGTGAGACGGCAGCGTTTCTTCTGGGAGTTCAGAAGTTAAAATCAACTCAATCTTTTTAAATAGCTTTTAATAAACATTGATGTGCTGCGATGTTTTGAAATGTTTTCTATAAAATGGCTTTAACCTGATCAGAGGCTGAAAGTTCACCTTGTTTTAGTTTATCTGAAGTGTGGACTATTTTTAGGATGATCAGTAATTTAACACTGGCCTTAGCGGTGTCTGCAGGTCCGGCTTGAAGCCGTTCCAGATCGGGCCACCGCTGCCTGATCCGGTCCAGCATCTCCTGGTAGCTCACCATCTTCTTAAAATTCCACTTGTTGCCTGTAAAGATGAGAAAAAGCAGCAGTTGTAGAAAATAATCAAGTAGAAATCTGTAAAAATTAAATAAAAAGAATCAGTGCTGGGGAAAAATTCACACAGGCATTTCTGACGCTGCGATGTTGGAAAGTACAGAAAATTCCAACCGATTTTTTTGAATAGCACGACGATACGCTGCACTCTAGTCGGGGCAAATTACATCTTCTGGGTCAAATCAGAGTTTTATTGCAACAAATGGTTGTTGGATGCATCAAACAGCCAATGAGTTGTGATTGGTGGACCGCTGCGTGTCTGGTACTCGTGGTTTAAACGTGTGGATAAATCGCAGCAGGACCTGAGATACGTTTACGTACGTTTGGATTTTAATGCCCAAATTTAACATCATGGAGCTCTAAAAACGACTTCTTCTGCACAGACACGCTAACGCTTTACACCTGAGCAGAGAGGCGGCGTGGGGAGGGAGCACTCACCATCAAAGGGCATGTATTCAATGAAGCGCACCTCCAGAGGCTTCGTCTCCGTCAGAGCCACAAAATCCAGCAGCTCGTCCTCGTTGAGGCCTCTCATCACCACGCAGTTGATCTGCAGGAAGAAGCACGGGGTGGGGGGGTATTTTAGCTGCATGCTGGGGTGTGTTCCAGGTCAGAAAGTGGAGGTCTGTGTTTGGGCCGTAGAGGGTGTTCTTGTTTTTAAGGCCAGGCTCAAGACTCACCTGTTTAGTATAGCTTTTAAGTGATTTAGATCTATTTTAGCCTGTTTTTACCATCTTTTATATATTTTATCAGTGTTTTATTACTTACTCTTTTAATGAAATAACATATTTTCTTACATATTTATTTTAACTTGTAATAATTATTAGTTTTAACCAGTCTTAATACTTTGTTGTACAATATTTTATAGAATTAATTATATGTTTCTACTTGGTCATCTTTTATCACTGTGTTTTATTTATCAGCTGTTTATGTTTGTTTCTTAACTTATCTTAGTCTCATTAGTAAACTAGTGTTTCCTCTGTGGGGGCCGGCTGCCCCGGGGGCGGCCGGGGTGCTTCCCATGTCTACTCTTGCCAAGGCTATTGCTGCCAGTCTTGGTGCTCCCGGTGCCGTTGGCTCCTCCGATGGTGTTTTTGCCTTCTTTGTATCTACTAGATCTGCACTCAGCCAGCTGCCCTTTCTCTATTACGTGTGTGTGTGCGCGTGTGTGTGTGTGTGTGTGTGTGTGTGGGAGTTTGCATCTTAGGATGGGATTGAGGGTGGGAGGAGGGAGAAACAAAGGCGATCTCTAATGTGAATCTGTGTGGGAGGGGTGGGAAACCGACTGCTGTCTGGTTGTTTTTAATATTGTAAAGCGCTTTGAGCTGCATTTGCATGAAAATAGGGATGCACCAATACTGGTATCGGTATCGGTGCAGATACTGATACGATACTGGTATCGGCGCAGATACCAGTATCGTATCGGTATCTGCACCGATACGATACTGGTATCGGTATCTGCACCGCATTGGTATTGGTTCCTGATATCGGTTAACTTTTACCGATACTGGTATCGGTATCTGCACCGATACTGGTAGCGGTATCGGTGCAGATACTGATACGATACTGGTATTGGTGCAGATACTGATACCAGTATCGTATCGGTATCTGCACCGAAACCGGAGCTGGTATCGGTATCGGTGCAGATACCGATACGATACTGGTATCGGTAAAAGTTAACCTATACTAGGAACAGATACCAATGCGGTTGCTTGAAAATGGCTTCGCTGTAAATTGTCATTTCTGTTCACCTAATATTTTAGTTTTGTGATGATTTTTATTCTTATATTTTACTTTTTATCTACCTCACAGTCTTTTCCTGTTGAAAGCAGAGAAGAAAATAAAATCTGTATCCAAATCATTGCATTTTTTTGTGTGGTAGAAGTATCGGTATCGGTAATCGGTATCAGCAAATATTCAGATCCAAGTATTGTATCGGTTTGGAAAACAGTGGTATCGTTGCATCCCTACATGAAAAGCGCTTCATAAATAAATTTTGATTTGATGTGTGTTTAACCACTGGACAGAGGGACTTTGGTCTAACAGCAGCTGATGGATCCATCAGTAGACGACACACGGGGAGGAGCTCCGTCGAGCCTTCAGAGCTTTAGTTTACAAACCATGTCAATCTGAATAATGTTTCATTTACTTTTCCACTAATAATCAGTTATTCTGTTTTTATATGCGAGGAGAATCATGAAGCCATGAACCTTGACGGGGTTGTAGCCTAACTCGGCTGCTTTGTCGATGCCCTCCATGACTTTATGGAACCCTGGAAGAGAAGAAAACATGAAACAAACATTTAGACGACATATTTTTCATTCTAACAGTGAAAAAGCTGGACAAGCACCACCGTCTGCTTCGGCCCTGAAATCTACATTTTCTGTTCTGTTCATTCACCAAGTAGATGAAAGCAAACATCTGCATTTAATCCCTCAGCAGCAGTCCTGATGTTGTTTCCACGTGGAAAAGCCAAAACTCCACAAAGGCATTTGTAAACTCTCTCCTCTGCAGGACGAGACATTTAAACGTCAGCTAAAGTTCCTGCATGTTGGCTGAATTTGAAATAAGCCCATTGAAGGGTAAATCTTCTGAACTTTAAAGTTTTACAGAAACTAAAATGTTTTTATGAGCAATGGCGGTTTTAAACGGGGACCCACAGGGGCCTGGGCCCCTGTAGAACCGGCCCTGTTTATGAGCCCGCCCCGTCTCAGTCTGTCCATCTGTGCTTGTCCTCCAAGCCAACCACCTACTGTTCCGGCCGGCTGATGCCTCCATGTGTGCTCGGGGCTTACGGCCCCTCCTGTGGCCTGGAGAGGATGAGCAGTGATGGCAGAAATAAGCACAGAGTCTGGCTTTAGGCAGCTTCAGCTTTAAGACAAAGACGGATCTGAAGACTGAACGTTTTCATGAAGAGTCAAAAACAAACAGACATCTTCATGGACGTAATTTTCACTTTAGAAGTGGGGGGGGGGGGGGGGGGATCTTTACAGCATGTTCTAATGGGAAACAGGCTTCAACACAAACGGTTGTTTTCTGCTTGGTCCTAGAGCTCAACCAGTGTCAATTTAATATAGCGTAACATTGTTTTTGGATGGTAAAAAGTGCAGGGGTCAAACCTTGACTTTGGAAAAAGTGGGGGGGGGACATGTCCCCCCTGCCCCCCCACCCCACCCCCCACCCAGAATTTCATCCATTGACATCTTATCACAAAGTATAACTGAGGTCTCATGTTGGTTATTTAGGCGTCATACCTTTTCGCCGGACGATAAACTCAAACTTTGCAGGAACCAGTGAGTCCAGGCTGATGTTGATCAGGTCCAGACCGGCGCCTTTCAGCTTGGGCAAAAGCCTGGATAAGTTGATGCCGTTGGTCGTGACTGCTAACGTTTTCAGGCCCTGCAGCTTTTTCAGCTCAGCTGCAGAAGAAAAACACCAGAATATGCACATGAACGCCTTATTCTAAAGCAAGACGCACGTTTCTGTCTGTGATGCACTTTAGAAAAAGCGTAAAACCAAAATGGCGGATGGCTAATTTAAGATTAAATGTCCCAGCAAACAGTTTTTACACATGAAAGCAGCTTTTAGTTAGCAAGAAACCGTGTGTGTGTGTGTGTGTGTGTGTGTGTGTGTGTGTGTGTGTGTTGGTGGAAAATAAAAAAAGCAAAAGATTTTTTTTTTCGTCAAACTGAGAATTTAATTAAGACTGAGCCAAAAAAATGTTCCATAAAATGTATTTAAAGTGCAAGTCACCCCCAAATCAACTTTATTTTTTCTGATAAACTATATAAATGCGTGTCTAGTCGTGCTGCAGACACGTGTCGTCAATAGGTTTGCACTTTAGTGCACTTTAGTTAAAATTTATTTTTCTGCCTAAAAGAGTGTTGTGCCGTTGTCAGGTAAAAACTGCACTGCATTTGAATTTAAATCGGCCATCGCTATTGGCTAAGAGGTACCCTAGAACGTTAGCTGGTACCATGTGATGTCACAATGTCGTGAGCCTGTGTGTGTGTGTATTTGCTAGTGGCTCCGCCCTCTCGGTCTGCTAGGCAACATTTGTTGCATTTTTCAAACAGGAAGTGGGAGTGGAGGAATACTCTGGTAGGGGGTGACTTGCTCTTTAAGTTTAGGATTTAGTCGCTTTGGCCACAAGGAGAAAGCAGAAAAAAAATCCTGGATGTGAAACACGATCATAACAACAATCTGAAAACTTTCAAGGCTTTAAAACTGTTTTCACAAAAGGAAAACTTCCCGTGTGTTCGCAGAACTGTTGGGTGTGGTTTAAATTACAAATAAGACGGTAAAATGTAAACCATACAACGATAATTCCTCGTTACAACGAACGGCTTCTTTTACTTCCAACACATTAGTTTTAATCTGAAGGAATGCAGAGAAAACGAGTTTTCTGCACGTTGGTTCTGGTCCAGTCAGCAGGTTTCCACGTGAGTCCCTGAATACAGAAACACTCTTTCATGCTTTTAATGAATCTGGAGATAACATCGTTTAATTTAGCATTTCCCAGCATTCGCTGTTATTTATAAAAGTGCAGCCTCAACATGTGGTGGCCACAGAATGGATCAAATATACTTGCAGCAGAAATATTTCAGGCCAGAGGAACCTAATTCTTCATTTTCTTACCGATGATATCCAGCACGTCCGCTCTGATGAGGGGCTCCCCTCCCGTGAGGCGGATTTTGTCCACGCCCTCCTGGACGAAGAGGCGAGCCAGGGTCAGAACCTCGGAGGTGGAAAGCAGCTGGTTCCGCGGCGTGAGCTTCACTCCCTCCTCCGGCATGCAGTACTGACCTTTAGACACGGAGAATCCAACATTCACGTATTAGATTAAATATATGCAGTCATTTTCTAAAAGTGGTTAAAAAGAAAGCTTCAGCTAAACATTTAAAGTTAACTACTGCCGCATTTTTCTGCTCATCTGTAAAAGTCAAGCACTTGAGCATCAGTGGAAGATTTTATCAGCAATAAAAACATTATTTCTGAATCATTTCTGCAGTGAGCTGGATCGGGTTTGAGCATCGACTCACAGCGAAGGTTACATTTCTCAGTCAGAGATATTCGTAGGTAGTTGTGTCTGCGGCCGAAGCCGTCCCTCAGGAAGGCTGAAAACGGGAGGATGTTGTCGTTCAGCTTCTGGGGAAGAAAATCAGGATTTAACACAAAGTGGAACATATAAGCTGTAACTATAAATGTTATTTTAATAACTTTGATTTAGCTCTCTGTCAAAAGCTTTCACACTGCAGCACGTGGATGTTAAATCACCTTTGACCCCGTCTCCAGAACAAAAGGCCCACATGTTCAAACAGAACATATAAAGAAATCAAACCTTTATTCATGATCCACTGATTTTATGCCAAATCTAAAATACTCAGTAATAACTCCAGTAACTAGTCCCGTTGCCTTTATCCAGGTTATTGACCTCTTCATTGAGTTGATCCAGACTTTATCACGCTGGGCTTCAACAAACACGCATTTCTATAGATTTATGTAACTTCATAAGTTTTACTGTCAAAGACAATTAAGAAACCGGAAGTAAAAGGGCACTGAGTTTAATTTACCTGAATGAGTCATTACCCAGAGTGCTGCTATGACCCAGAACATCTAAACCGTGTTTTACTCTAACGGCAGCTCTTTGGGATGACTGACCTGTTGTTTAAAGTCTAATTCCTAACGCGTTTAGCTGATTTAGCCTCCAAAAAGGCCCAAATCTACACAGATCTGCTGCGTTTTAATAACTTTAACTCTGTCTGAGGTTAGCTTAAAAACTCTGGGACTGAACCAGAGAAGCAGCGGGTTTAACGTCCGGGCTGGTGTTTAGTCGTCAGTCTTACCAGTTTGGTTTTCAGAGGCGAAGGAAAGTTGGGAGCAGAGAAAGTGGACTCTCGGACTTCAGCCTCGTTTTCTTCGTGCGTAGCACTAGAAAACGTCCGCTGGACGACGCCGTTCACGCAGCGGTCGAAGACTTTTCTGACATTTTTCAAACTGCCTCGTATCCCCGACAAGCGACAGGCTGCTCTAGTGGAGGCGGACATGGCTGGGAGCGTTTCTGCAGCTCGGAGGTCCTCTAGGAGCGGACAGAGCTGCTTTCCGGAGGAAAACATGTCAGTTGACCCGAGCACGTGAACTGTCAGGGGCGGGGACACGTCAGCCAATCAGAACAACAGACACCAGCCCGGTGCATGCTGGGCAATGAAGTCGCGTAATTCCGGGCTTTCTCAGAATAAATCATTCTTAAATTAGACTATTTATTTGAGATAATTAACGTATTTAAATAAAATTTTGAGCTATTGAAATAAATAAAATGAAACTTTTGTTGTTTGAAAAATTCTATAAAGGTGAGCCCGGTGCAACTGAACATAAATCTTTCATTATTCTCTTTCTAAATGGCTTTAGTATTAAGTGAATTGTTTATACATTATAATTTAAAGTATAGTTGAATACAAGAATAAAAACGACTTGATAAACCTGGAAGACTGGATGGACTTTTAGATTTACTTCCATTTTTATCCACCAGAGGGCGGTAAAATCCTAAAACCCGATTTTAGTTTTGCCTTTTGTGCCATAAGAAGAAGGTTGTTTTAATTCAGTTTAGTCCAAACAAAACTATACCAGTAAAATTAGCCTAAAATGCACAAAGCTTTGCCTGCTGGTGGTGGTCGGAGGGACCGGTGGCGCCTGTACTCGCCAGCCTCGCCTCTGTCAGTGCGCCCCAGGGCAGCTGTGGCTACATCGTAGCTCATCACCATCAGTTTGTGAATGTGTGTGTGAATGGATGAATTATACACTGTAGTGTAAAGCGCTTTGGAGTCCTTACTCGTGAGAGGTGCTATACAAGTGCAGGGGCCTCATTTATCAAGCTTGCTTACGCATAAAACAGGGGCGGAAAACAGCGTAAGCAACTTTCCATGCAAACTTTGGGATTTATCAAAGAAAACCAAATAACTACCTTCTTACCCTTTAATAAAACTGCAGACTGTTTCTTATTCCTGATGAGGTGCATTGTGTTTGAATCAAGTCAACTTGTTTGTTCTCAGTGCTGATCATCTGTTGTGGTTTTAGGACCCCTGCTGAGCTTGACCCAGCCAGGGCTGCCTGTTCCTGGAACATGTAGCTTTTGTAAATCAAATGCATTAACTAACAAACCACATCTATTTTTTTCTTCTTTTTTTTTGCCCACAAATATTTAGATTTAAATGAACTGTGGGATGAGATGAAGTGTCTGATCCTTTATTATATGTGCAAAAACTAAACCCCATCTGTAATTAATGCACTTGTGTTGTTAAAGGGACATTATGGAAGTGTGACAGCCAAAACATGTATAGAAATAATAAATGTCTTCTTCATACATTCTCCTGCAATGCCCTGGTCCTGTAGAATGAGCCCTGGCATTTTTACTGGGATTGCCTGTTTTTCTGTAAAATCACAGAAAAAGAGAGATGCTCGGGTCGAGCAGGCTGCTTCATGCGCGTTCACGCTCAGGCATCGCCCGTAGCATTTGCTATCCGTAGCTTTAGCAGCAGAGAGAGAGGCAGTGCCACTTTGTCGCTGTTCCTAACGCCTAGTGACAAAGCTAGCTACATTTCTGAGGACCCTTAGCTACTTTCTGTAGAACTTTCTTCTAGATATTTCCTGCTAATTAGCAACAAAACAGCCATTTTCACTCCAAACCGTCCTTTGGTTTGACGTTGTTTCAGCTGTCATCAAGGATATAAATGTTACAAATAAAAAGGACATCACTGGCGCTTAGCTCACCTAGTGAGATGTCGGACTCTCATGCAGAAGACTTGGGTACAATTCTGGATGTGAACATAGTTTATTTAGAGTTTCTTTTTTACATTAATGGTATATTTTTACAGTAAGATGCCCAAATTTTTATTTGAGACTCGCCGAACGGCATTGAATTCACAGATAAAAAAGATGTGGGTTCAACTTTCATTTTGGAACAATTTTTCAAGCAAGGGAAGGGAATGATGTGAGCATGCAGGAGGACTGACCCATCATAAACCTTTGTCGGCTGTGCTGAAGACAAAGGCACAGAACCAAATTATTTAATTAATTAGCTGCGCGTTCTCCTGTCCTCTGTCCTCCGGGCCACAAGGAATGTGCACGTACAGCATGTGCGCCTCGTGCACGAGCCTACTATTGAAGCTGCCGTTACACTTTTGGCCTGAGGGGGCAGTCGCGAGCATGAAAATTCAAAAGTCTGTAAAGTCCCTTTAAAGCAGCTGCACATGTTAGAAAAGGCAGTTAAAGCAAACTGAAGGATGGGGAAAGAAAACTGCATAAAGAGATGATTGTCCGTTCTCATTGAAACAGTCCTGCTGCACGGAAGGCTTTTTCTGTAAATTATACCTCTAAATGAGACATTTTGTTATTAACTTTAGCCATAAGGTTAGGGTTAGCTTACATACGCTTAAGTAACAGTCTTGTTGAGTATTTCTGCTGTTGTTGGTGGGATTACTGATGTTTACGGATCAGAAATCTGAACACATCACCTCGCAGCACCTTCTCAAAGCCCCCTGCCTCTCGGTGCCTCATTCACATTCGTGTTGCTTTTCACTGCTTTTCCTTTTAGCACCTGAAATGCAGCCAGCGCTGTCGCTGCGGCAGCTGAGCAGAAAGCACTGCAATCCCAGCCAAGAGGCCTTTAAAACATGCTTTTCAGATCTCCTCTGCACTTCTTTTCTAACCTACAGCTGTGGGCGAGCTGAGGTGAAGATCACAGCTGCTAATGACGAACATCAGCAATCGCATGAACGATGCAGCTTTAACACAGTGAATTAATTCACGTGGCAGAGGTTTGCTACAACACAACGGGACAGCTGCACCAGTGTGTTTGTTAGAAATGAAAAATAACCTCACACCTTTTTATTATCAGTGCGAGTGTGTCAGGATCTGAATAAAATCACATTCAACCTGAATCTTTGTCTCGATGGAGTGAGTAACATTCCCTCAGATGAAAACTGTCAATCAAAGCGGGAATAATGAAGTACGTTTGCCTCTTTCAGTGCTCCACCTGCATGCACCCTTGTGTTCCTTTTATTATACCATCATCCTGCTGCCAACCTGCCACCAACGCTGCTGCAGAGCCGTGCAAACAGATGAAAAGGGCTGCATGCCTGCTGATCCCCCCTCGGCGGTTGTACAGTCAGCAGTAATTATCCCATCATGACACAGCAATTAAACAGAGGTACTTAAAGCCAGAGGAGATGATAGAAGTGATTCCTTAAGCGAGAGGCCTGCATCCCTCTCCGGGTCTGCGTGGGAGTCGTCTACTATTGCAAAAGAGCCAGCATGAATTTGCATATGCCCTGCACCATGTGTCGTGCTGTTGCACATGATTTCTGGAGATGGTTTGCTGAGAACAGTGTAGCTAAAGGATTAAACAGCCTAACTTTGTGTTTTTCACTTTTACTCGTGTTTTCCTTCCCCGAGTTGCAGTAAAATAATACCTAATTCATGTAATACTGGTATAAAATAAGGCATCTTATAGAGTAAATGCTGAAAGTAACACAGCAGATGCAGTGCAATAGACTTGCCTCCAGTAAAATGTGTGCTTTCCACCTTGTGAATGTGTCCATATGGTGTCTTTTGGATGCTGGAGGACGTGTGCGTAAATACACCATTCTGCAGGAATTGTTCAGATAGCTGCATTAAAGACATTTGATTCTGAAACCCTTTTTATTGGATCGTTTGAAGCGAGGATGGGATACTTTCTAAAAGCTGGGGGGTTACTGTTTCCTCGGGTTGTTATTATTAGAGGCCAAACAAACCCTGGGGGGAAAAGTGAAGACGTTATTTCTGCCTTCGGTCAAATCTGGAATGTTATGGAAGGTTTACTGATCATAAACAGCTCATTTGTTGCAGCATTTTGAGTTTTCCAAACTCAGGCTTGGATAACATTTTGTTCCTATCACTCTTTTATCAGTTTTATATTAAACAAATGTGTCATTTCAGTCATGTTTTAGACCATTTAAAGACCCCAGAAGGCAATGCGTGTGCAGAAATGCACAAATGAAAGTTGATTTAGTAACAAAACTGAACTGGACTGGTTTTGTGCTCCAGGACGCTAGTTGTTGCTGAGCAGAGCAGAAGAAACTACTTTCCTTTTCTTTGATTTATTGGTGAGTGGCAGCCAGCTTTAGATGCATCACTGCCACCCAGTGGCGGAGCTTGATATGTGCAACATGTGCGGCCGAACAGGGCGGCAGTCTGGAGGGGGCGCATTTAATTTCTTTTATTTATTTATTTATTTATTTTAATTTTATTTTTTTTCTTCCATCAACCGATACATCAACAAAACATAGAAATCACATGTTCTTCATAATAATAATAGTGATGAGTGATGATAATAATAATATTTCTGTAATAAAAGCACAACAAAGTCATTGTTTGCGTTTATATTGGGATTTTATTGCTGCCCCCTTGTGTCCGCCGCGCCTCTGTAGTGCGCTCTATAGCGCCCTTCATCAGGTGGGGGGCGGAGGGATAAAGGTACCGTTTCACACATCACCGCTCACAAACATAATGGAGAAGAAGCGGTCGAAGCCATCTGGTGCCCAATTTTGGAAAAAAGAAAGGAAGAGGAAGAGGAAAAGATGCAGGTATGCGTCTCTTTATTATTTAGTTGGTATTTTTCCCGCCTGTCCCCCAACTTATTGATTAACTAACCTCTCTAATCTGAACGTTTTGCATGGTGCTATGATGATCCCTTCAAATGTCTTTTGCTAGCTTCTTACGTAGCATGTATTTAGAACTACTTCCAACCGCTAGCTTTTTCTTTGTCAAATGAGCTTTTATGAAAAGCTAAGAGTGGGAAAACCGAAAGGATGATAACCAAACGCTATCAAATTAAAATGAGTCTTTGAGAATTTTGCTGAAATACATTGACGGCGGGCGGCAGGTCTCGCGCCGGCGTTATTCGCCTTTCTTTTTGGACTCGGGAAATGAGCTACGTATTATTTACCCCACAAAAAACGGAGCGGCAGCGGGCCGCTGGAGGTGCCCTGCTAATAAGATCCCGTTTATACTGTAAACTGCCATAAAATAAAAACTATAATAGCCAGAGCGGTCTTTTTTAGCTGAAAGTTGAGACTGTCTCGCCTTTCAGCACTGTACAAGTCGATGATGTCATCGTGTTGCGTTAAGTCTGCTGCACAGCACACCGCAGCTATGTTAACTCACAGTGACCAAGAAGCAGCGTGGGAGAGTTGAAGAATTTAACCAGTTAAAATGGATTCATGGATATTTAATCAATAGTTGTGGCTCCTCTGGTCATTTAGTTCTTTGTGTGCCGGAGACATTTGCTGAATAAGGAAATAAAAACTTAAAATGACAAGAAATTTGGGAAAACACTTGTTTTGTATTTTATCAATTATTAATGAATAATAGATTGTTGGTGTTTTAACTTTTGGTAAAGGAAAACACACAATTTCCAGGCAGCCCCAGTCTGGAGAAGTGATGGTGACATCAGCCGTTAAAAATAAATAATACTCTTAGGTTTATATGAATAATTTGTACTTTTACTTGAGTATTTCTCTAACACCAGTACTTTTACTTGTAAATGAGTAATATTTTAGCAATGTAACAGTACTTGTACTTGAGTACAGATTTTCAGAATTCTTTCCACCACTGCTGAAAACTGTAAATGCTCATTGTAACATGTTAATTAAAATGCTTAAGCAACAGACGTGACATGAAGATTGTATGGTTTGTTTTATGCAACATCAGGAGCCCTACACAGATATTTTGGGATGACATCAGCTGCCACTGAGGAACAGCCATCTACCTCCACTGCTCATACCAGTAGGCCAGTATTTGAACTCGAGGAGGGACAGTCTGCTGGCACCACATCTCCCCAGGAAGATACTTTAGGTGGGTTTTGCACACGTGTGCGTGTCCAGCAAACATTTAGCTATAGACATTTAAATAGTATTTTCACAGAATATGGGAATTGATCCATATAGCAATGTGGTGAGTTATGCTTCCATTTTCTGTCAATAGAGAGACCTACCAGTATATGTGTACTTGAGGGACAGCCAGCTGCCACATCTCCCCAACAAGATATGTCAGGTAAGTTTTGCACAAGTGTGTGTGTGTGTGTGTGTGTGTGTGTGTGTGTGTGTCCTGCAAACATTAGAGAAATTTGAATGTCACATATTGTATTTTAATAGAATATGGGAAATGGTCCACATAGCAATGTGTTGAGTTACGCTTCTGTTTTCTGTCAATAGAGAAGCCTGAACGATCAACCAATGAGTCCCATTGAAGGTGATGATGAGCTTCTTTCTTCAGACCCAGCCAAGTGGCCATCACCAATTACCGACAACATACGCACAGAGCTAGTTCGAGGAGGACCTACCAAGGTGCCAACTACTTTCATATTTCCCAGGAATGAAGGCGATGGCAGGTGTTGTCATCATCACTATTTCAGTAGAACTTTGACAAGTGGTGAGAAGGTGGCCAGGAGCTGGGTGTTGTATTCAGTTAGCAAACGTTGTTATATATAATACACTCCACGCAATTTGAAACAAAGTTGTAGGTGTAATTTTTTTTCTTGTGTGTGTGTGTGTGTGGGGGGGCGTCACGGGGGATCTCGCACAGGGCGCCATTTAGGCCAGCTCCGCCTCTGCTGCCACCTTCTGGTGGAGCGCTCAATCATTCTGAATTTTCATGTTTTGATCCAAAATGTAAAAAGCATCCTGAAAAACCCGAACATTCATCCAATACTTCCTTCCTTCATCCCTAAAGACCTACTCCTCTGAAGTTTTACTTTATTATCTCGTGCTGATATTTAAATCCGTTAAAGAACAGACGTTCCACCATTTCTGATCACGTGAGCGCCCCGAGATGCTTTTATCCAAAGTGATTTCAAACATGCATGTTTTCACTCTGTGGCAGGAAGCCACATAGCCCAGTAGTGATGTCCAGCTCCCTTCCTCAGGTGTGTTTCAACACACCTGCGTTTAATCAGGCTTCTGCAGAGCTGGTGAATCAAATGTGTTGAATTAGGGAAACAACTAAAACAGGCTGGATGCCGACCCTCGAGGAAGGGAGTTGGGGATCAGATCACTGCTTTAGGTCCACACTTGAGGAGGAAAACATGCAAACTCCACACAGAAAGGCAACTGCCTCCAACTGCTCTGCCTCTTTTAACTAATCCACCTTTCCCACCTCTCCCTCAGGGGTGCCTCCAGAAAATGTTGATAGGGGGGGCCAGATGGGGCCAAAGAAATTTTTGGGGTTGCGCACCAAATTGGTCCTTGTGGTAACTCTGGGAGAGTTTAGCCTGTGGCGATGTATTGCATTGCTCCTTTATTTGTTTTTATTTTTTTAAAACACAGTTTGTATCCAAAACGTTTAACTTATATTTTATGAACACAAACATTTCAGAAAAATACATTTCAGTTATTTAAAATGTTATTCCAAGTTTAATTTAAAAATGTATTTTTTAGGTTAATTCGCCTGTTGTTGTGTTCACAAAAATTATTGAGATAAAAACTTTTTTAAAATGGTGAGCAGCAGAAACATGTGTATTTTTTATTCTGATAATTTCTTTACTCATTAATTGTATAATTTTTTTTACAATTGAGTCTTTATTAAATAAGATCAATTTATGGTTGGACTGAACATTAATATGATTTATTAACACAGGCTTTTCCTGGGGGGGGGCTAGCAATTTTCTAGGGGTGGCATGACAGGAGACAAGAGGAGGAAGGAGACAGGAGACGAGAGGAGGAAGGAAGGAAACAGGAGACAAGAGTAGGAAGGAGACAGGAGACAGACGAAAAGAAGAGGAAGGAAACAGGAGACAAGAGGAGGAAGGAGACAGAAGATAAGAGGAGGAAGGAAACAGGAGACAAAAGGAGGAAGAAGACAGGAGACAAGAGGAGGAAGGAGACAGAAGACAAGAGGAGGAAGGAGACAGGAGACAAGATGAGGAAGGAAGGAAACAGGAGACAAGAGGAGGAAGGAGACAGGAGACAGACGAAAAGAAGAGGAAGGAAACAGGAGACAAGAGGAGGAAGGAGACAGAAGATAAGAGGAGGAAGGAAACAGGAGACAAAAGGAGGAAGAAGACAGGAGACAAGAGGAGGAAGGAGACAGAAGACAAGAAGAGGAAGGAGACGAGAGGAGGAAGGAGACAGGAGACATGAGGAGGAAGGAGACAAGATGAGGAAGGAGACGGGAGACATGATGAGGAAGGAAACAGGAGACAAGAGGAGGAAGGAGACGGGAGACAAGATGAGGAAGGAAACAGGAGACAAGATTAGGAAGGAAACAGTAGACAAGAGGAGGAAGGATACAGGAGACAAGAGGAGGAAGGAAACAGGAGACAAGAGGAGGAAGGAGACAGGAGACAAACAAAAACATGCAGATATTTAACCCTTGTATCAACATAAGTAAGCAAGTTTTAATATTGACAATGTTATGAAATGTCTAAAAAGTGCTTTTGGGTGGCAGTAATGTTGGGGGGGGGGGGGGGGGCAAGCACATTGTGCCCAGGGGCCCCTGCAATGATAATCCGGCCCTGGTGCTGCAGCAGTCATTTACCATGCTTTTTACTTTATTATTTACTTATTTAAACATATTTAAACATTAACCAGACTTTTCTCTTCAGCACGGCAGCAGAAAGGCATTATCAGTCTGACTATCTTATATTTAGTCGTTAGCACTGAGGAGCTGTGAAGCAGAGGAGAAAGAGACGCTGATCACTGATTTTATGTGGCTCCATAAATATTAAAAAGGCTAAATCACAGTATCTGCATCGAAGCTGTTAAAAGGCTGTGTGAAGCTGCAGACACCTGATTAGCCCTAAACTTCCCTCTCCGTGTGTGGTGGAGGGATCTATCCTGCTATAATGAACATCGACCTCTCAGATGAACCAACTCCTAGACCTCTCTGATAACGGCTCCGTAGCTGGAGCTCGTTTTAGAGGTTGCAGGTTCTCATCATGACCGCAGAACGACTTCAGCAATGACATAAAAACTTTCAGCTCCAGTTTAGGTTAGCTGAGCTGAAAGTTTGACAAGTTGAATCGAATAAAAACGTGAGATAGCTGCTCTGACAGCTACGTGCAAAAAGCGTGTGGTACAGGATACTTCCTGAAGCCACTGAATGTGTGATATTTGTGACTGCTGAGGGGCGTTTCTTCTTCTACAGCTGAATGTCTGCACATGCTCTTAAACTGTTAGGTTTTTGCATGCATGCAGCCCTAAATGACAGTCACAGCTGGAATTAAAAATGATTGTTCTTAAGCTGAAAAATAATCTTCATGTTGAAGTGAGACAGATTCTGGCAGCAAATTAATTATAATATTGATTTATTTTCTGCTTCTGTTCCAACTAATAACAGATATGATCAAAACTTTGTTTTTAATTACAGATCCCCCAAATTCACGTTTTATGTAGCAATCAAACATTTAATTCATCAGTTGGATTATTTCTGTCTACAGAGTGCCGTTAAACATCCGTCTCTTATTCTGCCTTTGAGCGAAGCTCGCTGTGATGTTGGGCAGCCGCGATTTGCTGCTAAGCAGGCGGTGCAGGTTTACCAGGCTGAGTTACTAGTCAGCAGCAGTTGTCGTGCCATTTGGGATGCATGGTGCTGCCATGTTTTCTGCATGGTGGAGGAGGTTGTGCTCCTTCTTGTTCTTTTTGAAACGGCTCTGCAGAATTATTGCATGCATTAATCTGAATCTGCACAGAAATTGTCACGATACGCTGGATGGTTAGGACCCAAATGCAGGAACCCAAGATGACACGAGGCAGGATATGATATAAGAAAAAATCCTTTATTGGAGGAGCCAAAAATAAAATAAATCCAAAAGGCTGGGAGCCAATAAATCCAAAGGCATTCCAAAAACTAGAGACCAAAAACACAGGAGGCTAGAGAAGGCTGAGATCAAAAACACTGGAGACGAGACAAGACTGACAGAATACCGTAATGGACCGACACAAGACAGAGACAAGACAGGGCTTATACACACAGGGAGGAGTAATTAGGGAAAATGGCAGCAGGTGTGTAGAGTGAGGGCTGGAGGGAAGACAGGTGAATATACTTAACTAAATAGGAAAACAGAAACAGAGGAGGGCAAATAAACCTAAAACGCAAAACTAAACAACAATTATCTAAAGACAGAGGGAAGGGCTCACACACACACATACACACACATACACACACTAACACAAACATACACTCACACACACATACTGAGCTGGGGACAAAGAGGCTGGAGCTACAACTGGAGGGGCTGAGGATGACTAAATGAACACCGGACCTGAGGGGATGATATGAAGGCCTACAAAAAGAAGACACATAAATGAGACGCAGACAAAGGACACATGAGGGCGCTATGAGACACAGAAGGGAATCTAGAGAGGGATGGAGAAACATCAGGAGACACATAAGGAAGACGCAGACCATGACAGAAATGATGCAAAAGAAATAGAACAGTCATGAATAATGATGAAAAGGAAAGTGCAAGTTATTTCAGCTGTTTCAGAAACATAATGATTCAAAAAGCAGCTATTTTTGTAATGAAGGTAAAGAGCTCTTTTCACTAAATCAGGTGAAACCAGCTCGATCCAGTTGGGTCTAAAGAGCAGTGCTGCAATCAGAGTCTTGAGGGAAGCTCACATTATTCTTTCATTTCTCTTTCTGTGCAGTTCGAAATCACATCAGAGCAGAGGAGTAAATGCATGCCTCCTTTTCTTTAGAGTCATCTTTGAACTTTATCTGAGGATTTTAACAATGACAGAGACAGCGCGGCCTAAGAAATTGATATTATTATGATAATGAGAAAAGTCTAACAGCAGATTGTTCCAGCATGGTTTCTTTCAGTGCCTTCTGCTGAAAATGCTGGAAAATAAGACCAACAAGACTTCAGAATGGGTGATGAATAAGAGACAATCTGATGTTTTTGACATTGCATCTGTCTGGCTGGCTGACTAATGACACCACGTCTCTGTCAGCCCGACACTCGCGACATCCTCACAACGATTCCTAAATTATCATGCAAGTTGTGTTTGAACAGCTCCAAATGCTGATAACGAAGGTGAAGAGGGTACGATCAGGCCAAGGCGTTAGCAGGTCTTAAGTCCTATTGCTGAGCTGCTGTTGGGTCTAAAACCACCAAAGCCTTGTGTGTTTCTCTTACGGCCAAAAATATAAAAGTTTCACATATTTCCCCGACAGCGTCGGGATTCACATGGAGGTTTATGTCCTTAACCATCAGTAACTTCACTTCTTCACAACTGTACCCTTTTTAATCCATGAAAATGCATTTTTTCTGGCTCTAACAACGATTTACAAAATGCCTTTTTATTGGCAAAAATGCATCCCAATCTGTTGTGTTAAGCATCTGATTTGCAGAACTTCTAAATGGAATGCTGCCCTGTCTGACGCCCGCGCCCCTCCCCTACCTGAAACATCTGTCCTGATTGGAGTTAGTGTGTTTGTATGTTGTCGCTCAGTCTTTTCACGTTTCTGTTTAAGGGTTTTAATTTGATGCACGAGGGACTAAAACAGGTGTTTCTATTTGCAATTTTAAATTTGAGCTGATTGGGGTCTTGTTAAATATCACACAGTGACCTTTTAATAGTCTAGATACGTGTAATGTTCCTGTTAGTAGTTCCTCCTGTTAAGTGCTTATTTATATAAATTATTCAGGTTTATAAAAACATTTAGACATACATTTTATTATGTTCCAGTCATTTATATTTCACTATTGTAGTAATTCTTGCATGCTTTAATGAAAAAAGTAACTACGTAGTTAATTTTCTTGGTAATTAGTTACTTTTATAATCTTGTAACTTAGTTAGTAACTGAGATACTTTTTTGATGAAGTAATCAGTAACTATAACTAATTACTTTTTTAAAGTAACGTTCCCAACACTGCTTACAGCTTAACGTCATCACGTAGAAAACAAACCGCTCCGTGATTTTACTGATGAGGAAAAAAGGGTTAGACTGAGAATAATCGATGTTCTAAAGAGTTGTTCTCGTTTCTTCTCCGTTGTCTTTGTTCTTTGTTGACTTCGCGCTTCAGCGGAGGGACTCGGAGACGCCGCATCACATGCTGAGTGTCTGAAGTTATTCTTCATGAGTTCTTCTCCAGCGTGGTTATCAGCTGCAGGAGAAAGCTGGGACATCTGGTCTCCTTCTAAAAGCCGCTGAAAACTCACCTGTTCAGGCCTTCGTGGACCTTCATCACCCTCTCCTGATTCCGCTCTTTCTACCCATTCCACCGATCCCCTCTTCCCTTACAATTTTAATCCCAACGTTTTTAGTTTTTGTCATTTTAAACATATTTTTTAATCATCTTTTTAAATCTTTCTTATATTTAAAATGTTTAGTTTTTGTGAAGCACCTTGTGATTTTTATCTCGGGAGGTTCTGTATAAATGTCGTTTTCTTTTTCCTAATTTGGGAAACCGGAATGCTAATCATGCAGCACATTGATTACATCATGGATTTTATAATCACGGGCGTTTTCCCAGCCAGATTTTATTCGTTCAGCCGTTTGGTTGTTAAAGTTTAAGATTGTTTTTCTTCTAAACTCAACCAGCTATTAAAAGTTTCCTTACACTTCTAGCTGGAGGTGTTTGATGCTGTTGGAGCTCCAAAATGCTAATTATTTATAAGAAAACATTTTGCTGAACACAAAAATCTCACTTTTCTTACAAAATCTCAGTTTTTGGTCTCTGACTGAGATCCAGAGTGTCCCTTGGGACTTCTTTTGCTTTGGGTATCTTTCATCTTCTCAGAGCTATTCTTAACTTCTGCAGAGGTGAAGCACTTTTTACTTCTCAGAGATTAATGAAAAGGTAGTCTGTTTATGAATAATTTAGGTTTGTCCGCCTAATTCATCGCTGAACTCAGTTTGGACGGACGTGCAGCTTCCTCCTCATCAGACACAATCACATAGTTTTAATGCTATGCTGAGTCGTATTTACAATTCATGCATCATGAATGATTGTGGTTAAAATCACATAGAAGATCTTTCAAATCACCAATGTGGCTCGTTTATGAGCCCTGCAATTCCTTCTGTTGCATTCTCTCTAAAACAAAGCTGCAGTTTAGTTTTGTTTTACAGAAAAATACATTTGCAGAAAGTCTTATTATCATTGCACCACAACAGAACAGGCTGTAGGTGCAACCGAACAGCAAGGGCTACATCACAGGGCTGGTCCTAATGTATGTAAGCACATAAAGCGCTTCAGCGCATGTGTGCATTCAGGACGGCGATCGCTGCGGGGAGGAAGGTTGCACGTGTCCTCACAGCTAAAACTAAAAGCAAACACAACTTACTTCAACCCCCCAGAGTCAAACCGTCTGAGCAAATCTGCATCTCTATGGAAATTATTACGATCTCTATCAGCTGCCTTTTGTGCTTGAACTCAACATCAAAGAAATGAGCACAATTTATAAAGGCTGCTCTAACAAAACATGCTGGCTGGTACCATGGCAACAATATTAGAAAATAAAATGGCTGAGTTTTCTGCACACGGATGCAGTAATTATGCGAGGTTAGGATGCAGAAATCGGTTATTTTGCTGAGTTTTGAGTCTCAAAGGCCAAATGGGGGAACTTTTGTCCACTAGACTCTCATTTCTGAGATCAAAACTCCCCAAAAAACCAAAACTGCAGCAGTCGGTGACTCAACACGGTCATTTCAAACATTATGTACATTTATTTTGTGAAACCGGGCTGTGACATCTTTACACATGCACTGCAATAAAGAAAGTGATGCAGCGTGATTATAGGTGTAGCTGCATTAATCTTCACATTACTCATTGTGTGATTATGTGAGCTCCAAGGAGATCCTGCAATAAATAAATAAGTGTCTGTGATGTTGGAGCTGATTAATGTTTCTGACATTTTAAAGTCGGGACTCCGTGATAACTGGCCAACCGTTGGAGCCAATGCTAAACGTACAGGAACAGGGTTTTATTGTTGCTAGAAGAGCTTTAGCACGTCAGTCAGAAGAAGCTGAAATCACCATGTTGCTGTTGCAGAGTCTCTGTTTATGACTTCATTAGGAAACATTTAAGCTGAAGTACAAGAGTTTAGGTTGTTTCTGCAGCTGCTTATTAAATGGATAAAGATGGTTTTACAGCTGCAGAGTGCATGATGCAAAGTTTGTGAAAGACGTTTTGCTCTTGGTGATGAGCCAACAGGAACTTATCATCTAAATGTGCACTTGCAGCTTTTCTCCTCTGCAGAGTCTCAGCGCCGAAGGAAAGCATCACAGAGTTCATCATTTTAAGGAAAGCTGTTGTTTGGAGTATTTAAGTCAGAGTCTTGGTTTTATGTTATCCTTTAATTCCAGTTTTGTTCTGCAGACAAAAGCCAGACAAAGAGCCGCTCCAGAGTTAATACGTGTTTGTTCCTTTAACCTGTTATTCCTTTTATTCAGGATGTTCTTATTAAAGCTGTCTGCTTTTGTAGATCAGGCCATTATCATTTGTTTTATGTACTGCATCGTCTCCAGGTTAGCTTGTAAAAGGTAACGGCTTGGTGTAATACTCTGAGATGCACGTTCTGCATCACAGGTTCAGGTTGTCGGCGTGAACAAGATGAATTAACTCCACTTTAGCTCCCCGAGAGACGGCTTTGCAACTGGCTTCTGCAAATCGTGAGATTATAAATCAGCTGCATTAATGAGGTTTCTGCAGCATGGATTAAATGTGTGTTCATTCTTTTAAGGTAACTTTGCTGATGTGCTGCATTCATTTTTTAGACTAAAAAGTCACAAGAAGTTGCAGAAAATGTTATTTTCAATGATAAAAGTAAAAAAGCTGAACAACTCAACCTTAACCACAGGAACAGCTGACATTTACAACCCAAGCTGGCAGGGATGTGTATTTTTGAAATTCTGGCGATACGATACGTATCAGGATACAGGGGAGACGATACGATGTATCACGATATTTTGCGATACATTCAGTCAGACGTCACAAGCAATTTTTTTTACTGAATTTATTGTAAGAATGTTCAATAAACAGTCCAAACTGATACGAAACGTGTTTAACATGAGGTATCTGAACCATGATGGAAGTATTTACATTTCAGTGGTGGAAACAAAACCCGTTGCACACTGCTGCCAACTAGCGGGTGGCGATTGAATTGCACAAAATGAAAAGAAAATACAAAAATGTTTGCATGTAAATTCTTTCAAGAATTAGATACACGGCTTTTGAATATCGATGTAATAATCGCAGGAAAAAAATCACGAGATATTGCCATATCGATATTTCCGATGCATGGCTTTTGAATATCGATATATTGCTGGAAAAAATATCACGATATATTGTCATATCGATATTTTCTTACATCCCTACAAGCTGGTATGCCTCCTTCAGTGGCTTCGGGCACGAGCACGTGTTTATCTTCCTTTTGCTCCTGTTTGAATGCTTTGATTGCTGGTTGTAACTTAAGTGACTAAAACACTTTTATTGATTTTTTATGCTGTATAAAAATCTTTCACATTTGCATTAACCCAAAGTAAAAGTGTCTGATTAATTTATTAAAACATCCTCATCCGTATTTTCTGCCTTCCTATAAAGGAACGGTGTCTGTCTATCAGATGTCCTCTCGAATCCATCAGTCTGAGCTTTGAGATGTCTCACAGGAACGTCGCTGAAGTCTAAAATGTCATGGAGGATTGTTTGTTACCTGTTTTAAATTTCTATAAAGGAGATTTAATCCAGACCGCTCGCTGGTGCCGTGTTTGAATAACAGGAAACTAAAACCAACTCCTCTTCTTCTTCTGGATTATGCTGACTAATGATCCTAGGATCAGAATTTGTTCGTCTAAGATGTGAATTCATGAGAAACAAAAGCTGAGGACAAGTTTCTTTACTTCCGCATGTCCCCGGGCGTTCAGAGTGCTGCAGCTTTGTACGTCTAGCCAAAAGCACACCACCGACAGAAACATTCCCATTCCTCCCTGAGGGGAAGATTTCTGCCAGCTCGCAGCAGCGCTGCAGCAGCTGTGACATTTTAAAGAGCAACCAGAAGACAGCTCAGCCATGTGATTGAGTTTCCGTCATGTCCTAGACGATATTTTGGAAAGTGCACCGTTGAGCACGTTATCCTCAGTTATGTGTTCACAGCCAAGGGAGGAAAGGTTTTTATCTGGAGGGATTAGCAACTGCAGAAAGAGAAAATGCTCCCCAGCTTCAGCTTGATTTTCCTGAGGATAATAAGTTGAAGTAATGTTCACAGCAGGGCAGCATAAAGGAGGGAAGCAGCTGTTGTGTTGTTTAGGAGGAGCAGAAACGGGAGTGTTTCACTGCGCCGGCAGAGGAATGTTCGTGATGTTTGTCTGCAGCAGAAATGCCTCACCTCAGGCTTTCATCGTGTTTCTACTCAGGATTCATTCTTCCCAGAAGAGTTCAAATGAACATGAATGAAAGAAGACGTTCGATTTATTTTTAATTTGTATTTCTTATGGAAAAACTAACTTTTAGGACCTGGTCTGGTCTGATTCCTGGGCTTTGTGCGGCGTCTCTTCGCCCGTCTAAGATTAGAATCTTGCTCATAGGTCAGGAAAAACTGACACATCGAGCGTTGAACCTCCCACCTCCCAGTGGCCTTTCATTGAGAGCTCACAGTATTGACTGAGAAGTGCTTCACAAATTTGAAAAAGTAAAGCATAAAAGGTCTCCGGGGTCAACCCTTTTAGATCCATTCTGCGACAGAGGCCTAAAAAGTGGCCGACCAGCTGCGAGGCGAGGGAGCACAAAGCCGTTATCGAGTGGGCAAAAGAAGCGATGGAAGAACCAGAAAGGTCACCGTCCTGCTGCTTCAACGGATTCATTTCAAGCATAAATAATCCAGCCGTCAGGTTAATCTGGAAGTAAAAACACTGAAGGAGGTCAGTCTGCTGCTTCAGCTCTCTCAAACTAAACTAAACCCTAGTGAAGCGTGTTTTTCTCTCTCACGCCGAGGAAGCTGATGGGAGTGACGGCAAATCAGAGCCGTGAGATTCAGTTTCAGTCTGTGAAAAAAAACATGACAAGCAAAGCTGCTGGAGACGTCACACACATGCAGAGTGAGACGGCTCTGGAAGGAACATGTCCGCCTCAGTCTGCAGAAGCATGACGGCTGCTTCCAGCGTTCTTATCGAGACTGGATTCCTGCAAAATTTTATTTTACAACAAAAAGAATGTGAAATGTTCAAAATCCTTTTATCCTCAACTCAAACACTGCATACCACTTCTCAGCACGAAGGTGGAGGGTTAATGATCTGGATCTTACAGCTGCATACAGAACTTGTTTACTTTTCATGCTCTTGCAAATTCCAGGTTGGGAAGACGGAGAGGGAATGCCTCTAAAGCAGAATCTGCAGGTCAGCAGGCGGATAGAGGCAGCATGTGGGTAGGTGCTCTGTTGGCTTTCTGCTCATTAGCTTTGGGCGATAAACTAAATATTAATGCAGTAGCCTGAGACGAGTTTCCTCTGCCTCCTCTGAAGTGCTGCTGTTCATCCAGAGGTTAGGATGATCCTTCCAGGGCCGAGCCAGGATGCACTAGAGGGGTTTTATCTGTAGGCTGGTCTGGATCACCAGAGGAGCTGGAGCGATGATGCTTCCAGGGGTAAATAAAACATTTTCTTTATTTTATTTTATTAATTTTAAAAAATCGTTTTAGTGGGCTTTTCAAAGTTTAAACGAACCCTCTAGAGTTTTAAAAACTTCAGCTAATTTAGGGGTCAGGAGGAGTTAATGCTCAGTGAGGCTTTAATAATTAAACACATGAATTAAAAATGTGCCTCATCTTTACGTTGGTCATTTGGGTGATGCACCAGCAGAACGAAGCCTGGAGGAAGTGACTTTCTTCTGTCAACTATTTGATTTTTGAAGTTGTTTCTTGCATCAGGGTTTGGTTATGAGTCTTTCCCTCCTAGATACGTAAGAAATATCCACCTAAATTACACAGATGTGGAAATTAGCATTTTTGAAAGACCAAATAATCAGGAAAAGAAACTATGGGAAAGAACGAGTGTGAGGTTTTGGGCATTAAATGTAATTAAAAGGCTGATTTGACCAGATTTTCTGCAGCCCTCCTTTATTTTCAGGTCCGACTCAGAATATCCACGATGACTCACTCTCCTGACGCGAGTAAGGGAAGAAAGCGCAGCATGTTGCTCTGATAAACATGTTACAATGAACTGTGGAGTGTTTTCAATGTGGGAGTCCAGACTAAAAGCAAAACGACGTTGCTGAGGCAGAATAATGTGAGCCAGACTGTTATTTAAAGCCTGCAAGGAGCCATGACAACGGAAGACCACCGCCGGTGGAGGAAATGGGCCCGCTGCATTTTCTAACCCTGACGTGAAAATGGTTTTCACGACTGACGTCGAGGATTTGGCTTTTGTCCTGAACCCGTGAGGTTCCCTTTCGTTATGACCCTGTCGTATATTTGCAGGAATCTGTTCTGGTCATGTGCGCTTGAAAGGGTTTCACTTAATTCTTGCAATTTTTAAATAAAAGTCTAATAAAAGAGGAAAGCCTGCAGTTAGCTGCAGCAGCCATCTTGAATTGGGCTGTAATTTGACATTAAATGCAACGTTTCATTTAATAAAAGTGTGAATCCCGACAACAACAAATGCATGCAACGTTGCAGGTTTGCTTAAAGAAGTTTGGTGTGAAGTTCATTTGGATTAATTAAACAATCTCCTGCTTGGTGATTTATGGTGATTTCTGCAGCCGAGGGTGCAACCGCAGACCTTCAGAGAGCAGATAAGGCAGAGGTGATTTTATTGCATTGAGTCATAAACCCATTAAAGGTTTTACAGGGTGCAGAGCATTTACAAGGCCTTACATCAGAGTCTGGAGTGAAATCTCAGAAGTGTTTAAAAGCTCCAGGTTGTCTGAAGCATCACAAATCTGCAACTTTACGCTCAGTTTTTCTCACTCTGTTCGGAAATGTGCAAAAATAGAGCAATGAAGGCAACTCGGAGGACCGTGAAATCCGTTCGAGTCGGTAGAAGTAATTTGGGATTTAGGAGAAAACGTTCTTTTTTTAGACGTCTTGATTTCTGTTCACAGATCTGTTTGTTTTCCACAGATTAGAAACTTGGTGTTTATAAAAATTAAAGAAAGACTTTATTTGGATTTCATGCACAAAGTGGAAGCTGCCTGAGAGATTATGTGTGCATGTGTTAGTCATAAAGCTCGGTCCCCCAGTCAAACACCTTTTCTTTGTTTTCTTATCTTCTCTTCTTGTGAGGAGCTCCAGCAGCTGAACTCCACCCTCCACCTCATCCTGATGACATCATGCAACAAATGTCTTTTTGTACGTATTTTACAGAAATACGTGTTTTTATTTGCTTGGTGGCAAAAGGCTGCAGAAATCTGATTATTACAGATTCATGTTTGCTTCTGGTAAATCAGCACAAAGGAGCGCCGCACACGCTGCAGGTCTGTGGATCCTTTTGGTTTAATGACGGTTGGTTTGATGCTGTGTGTGCTCGCTGGACAAGCACAGAGGACGTAATCTGATGTATGAGGCCTTGTTCGTTCACTTTGCTTTGGTTGGTGTCGTTTTGTTTCTGAAGGTTGAGTTTAGCTGGTTATTTTGTGCATTTACTTGTAAAATCGACTCGTTGTTGCAACAAATGGTTTACTTCAAGCTGAAGTCAGGATTTAACCCACTCGATCCTTATTGAGACCGTCAGTCTGGAATAAAACCAATATTTAAACATCAAAGAGCCGATTTATAAAATATCGGCTCTGAGAAACATTTTCTCTGCAGTTTTAAAAGAAGCTTTCTAATTCTTTACTTATTTATTCAAACATTGATTATTTCCATTTTTAACTCAAAACTTGAGCTTTTTTATGGCTGACTTCCCTGATAGCATGACTCCTTATGGGAGCGTCTGATCCCCGCCAGCCAGCGAAGCTGACAGATCACCATCTCAGCCTGGAGGAGGAGGAGGAGTCTGGACGAAGGAGCGATAAGGAGAGAAACAGCGGGTGGAGTGGTGTGTTTTTCAGTCTTCGGAGTGTGTGTGGGGGCATACGTAGCGTTACTTTGAAGTGTTTTCCTGCTGGGCATGGCACTTTCTCAGAACGCAGACTGGCTTCATATCAGAGACGTCCAGAAAATACAAAAGGGATGTGAGGTCATCAAAAACACACAAGTAGGCAGAAGCCCTCCGTCTCCTTGTTGCTTGGCTTCCTGGGGCTGGAGGCTAGGAGGGAGATCCAGCCGTCTGGCTGGGGTCTGGGGTGGTGGGTTGCTGTGCTCAGCGTTGGGCGGGGGGGCCTGCTCATCAGCACCCCAGCAGAAAGGGTTGAACTCTGGTTACCGGTGATGGTTGTACCCCATGTGCAGCAGTACCGGGACCAGAGTTAATAGGGTGTGTATGGGGAGCATGAGTGGGTGTCCTGCGTGCATTTTTGTAAGTCTTTGGTTGTATGTGTGTGTGTGAGCATGAGGGAGGGAGTGTGTGACTGTGTTTGTGTATGACTGTATATGTCAGGTGGAGCCTTTGACTCCTCCCCTCTCCTGGAACTTCTTTTGACGATATAGATCTTCGTCTCCCCTCCCCCTGCCACACCTGGTGTCGGGTGTGGTGCCTTGGTCTGCCTGGGTCGTGGCTCCCGGGTCAGGGGGTTTAAGATTTTTGGCGTCTGCCTGACCAATCCCGGTGGCTGTCTGGTGGGGTCTGGGTCCCTGGGCTCTGCTGGGTCCCCAGCGGGGGTGGTCGCCCCTGGGTCCCGGGCTCGGCCGGCTAGGGGGTGGGAGGCTGCGGGCGGGCTTGTGGGCTTGCCGCTGATATCTCCCGGGACTCTGCCGGCTGCTGGTTGTGGCCCCCCGGGGCGATCCTCTGTGCCTCTCGAGGGGGGCGGGGGCTTTTCTGGTTGCAGTCTCCCTGGGGTTCCTGTGTTCTGGGGCAGCGCCTGGATCTCTGAGACTTGGAGCTCCCCCCCGTCTCCTACACATCTTTGGGGGGGGGGCGGATCTGTGGTCCTTCACACTCTCTATTGGACGCTTCTACAGAGAAACCTTACATAAACAAGCGCGTGTACACACACAGGTGCTCACATGGTGCTCTCATAAGTATGGACTTGGGCACGTTCAACACGTGTCTTAAGGCTATGGTTGGCACTAAATGCACTGTGATTTATTATCGTGTGATTGTTCAGTTAAACAATGTTGATTTTATATTTCATCATCAGGAGGACGCAGCGATAGTTTGCTCCTGATGTATTGTTGTGTGTCCCATTTCTGCAGGTCTAGAAGCAGACTCTTGTTCATTATTGTTTATTTTGTGGAACCCCCCTCCTCCTCCCCACCTTTTGTCTTTTCCTTTCTCTTTCACCTCTGACTCAGTGTCTGGTCGGAATTGCAAAGCATTCAACAACAATAACGATAAAGTTTTAAGTATCAGGCGTGACATTAAAATCAGACGCTTTGATGCTCCACCTGAGAGTAAATCTGTAAGGCTTGTCACCAGCATTCAGACATCAGTTCTGTTAAAAATAAATAAATAAATAAATAAAGTCCACCTACCATGTCTGCATGACTCAGTCGGATCAGTCAGCCTCTGATTGTTGTTCTTTCTGTGCAAATCTCTGCAGACAGAAACCAGAGCTGCGGTGACACCTTGCAGTCGCTTTAATGCATTTAAATGACTGTTTTTAAAATCTAAACAGCAACTTCTGAACTAATAAGTTTGATATTTGTTATTATAAAGGATCAAATAACCACAAGGGTTTATTCTTATTTATTAAAGGCAGTTTTAGGATCAGTGTCAAACAAACGAGCAGATTTTATTTTGGTGAGTTAAATGATGCATTTGAGTCGGTTTTTTGTGACTTTGGGTGTTGAAAAAGTGAGTCATAGACCTGTAGATGGAATTTGTCTCGTTAAACTTCATCCTATCACCATCAAATGTGACCCCAACCCAGAAACGTCTTTATGACATGAGATGAAGTCGGTCCAACAAGGAAACAGGAGCTCAGTAACCATAAGCTAGACGGTGTCGTAGATGGTAGCTGAGTACGGTCTCGACTTCACGTCTCTGCTCAGGTGATCCTTCATGTTTGCCTCTAATACAACAATATTTATTGTATTTGATTTATTTTTTACTTTTCTATTTTAATCATCTTTTGAAACAAAACTGAAATCATTTGGAAACGTCTAGCGGGTTTGTTTCCCTGCCTCCTTAAGTTTGACCTTTTTGCAGTTGGATCGATTAACCGGGTGCTGGATTATCCTAAAGCTTCAAAATAAAATAAAAGTTTTGAAACTGTTGTTCCACCAGAATTACGTTACTTTCTGAACCTTTCATAAAAGCTTCATTTCCTCTCACAGGCCCTTTTTTCCAGTGTAAAACACGATTTGTTCTTGTTGCTTTTTCACTTTCTGACCCTGTTAGATCATCACAGACACAGAAATCAGCCACAGTGAGCGTCCTTCAAACCGGAATGACCCAGATTATGTTTCTGTTTGTTTAACCCAAATAGAAATGTTGTTGGTGAGACCTTGGTGTTAAGTTTATTTTATTTAGTGGTGTTCTCATGAACCTTTGATGCCATCCCGCACAACATTGACATTTTTATTCTGTAAACCATCAGAAGCAGCAGGACATCAGCTCTCCATACCCAACAGCTTTATTTACATCTCTTCATTTGAAAGCCAGTCTGATTTTCTCTGCTTCTGCGGCTCCTACTCGTCGCTTCTCCTGCGCGCCTCTCTGCTGGACTTCAGCTCCATCAGCTCCACCTCGTGCTTCGCTGCGGTCTCCAGAACTTTCTGCTTGTTGTAGAAAACAACAAAGTTGTTAATGATGGGGTGGATGGGTAACGCGATGGCTATCACCCCGCAGAGGAAGCTCACTGCTGCGTTGCACTTGCCCAGCGTGGTTTTGGGGTAAATGTCTCCGTAACCCACTGTGGTCATGGTGATGATGGCCCACCAGAAGGACTGGGGGATGCTCCTGAAGAGTGTCTCCGGGTGGCTTTGCTCCATGGTGTAGGCCAGCGCGGAGAACACGAAGATCCCCACCCCCATGTACATGAGGAGCAGTCCCAGCTCTTTGAGGCTCCTCTTCAGCGCGTAGGTCAGAGTCTGCAGTCCGGAGGAATGGCGCGCCAGCTTGAAAATCCGCGCGATGCGCATGATGCGCAGCGCCTGGACGGCCTGCTGCACGTTCACCAGCTCCATCATGGAGGAGGTGCCGAGACAAGTGAGGGACAGCACCACGTAGAAAGGCATGATGGCCATGAAGTCTATGATGTTCATGAAGGAGAGCACAAAGCGCAGCTTGTTCGGGGACGAGGCGAGGCGCAGCGCGAACTCCGCCGTGAACCACAACATGCACGCGGTCTCGATGCCCTCCAAGGTCGGGTTTTCCACCTGTTTCCCCTCCACGTTCGTCACCTGGAGCTCCGGGATGGTGCTCACGCACATCACCACCGCGGAGACCAGGATGGAGAGGAACGACGCGATGGCCACGATGCGCGCGGGCAGGGAGGAATCGGGCTTCTCCATCAGCCTCCACATGAACCTCTGGCACCGCTGGGTGCGCGTGACGCACCGATCCACATCCATATCTTCCAAAATCACCTTTACTTTGTTCGCGATCTCTGTCAGCTCTTCCTCCTTCTCGCTCAGGTAACTTTTACAGCACTCATCCAACACGCTCTGGTCGATCTTCCAGAACTCCATCTCTTTGACGAAGCAGATGGGACAGATGCCGTTTTTAATGTGGATCTCATCGAAATAATAAACATCAACGATGCACTTGAACGCATCCGGGTCTCTATCAAAGTAGAACTCGTTCCTGCTCGGGTCGAAGTCATCACAGAGAGAAGAAATGAGCTCCGAGTTCTGCGTGGAGCAGGTGGCCAACTCGGCCAGTCTGCTCTCCGGGTAGCGCATCAGAACATCCCCGAACAGCACCACCCTCACTCCGCCTATGTTCACCGTGACCTCCTCCTCCTCTGCGCTCGCATCACTTCTGTATCTGGGCTTCGGAACGGTCCACATTTTACAAACTAGACGACTGAAACGTTTATCCTAGAAAACCAGGAGAGGATCCCATCACCGTCTCCGAGCGCGTAAAACCTTCCTCCATCTGACTTTCTCCTCCTCTGAATGCTGGCACAGCTTGGGTGGCCAGCTTTATCCAACACCTCCCATCTCTGTCTCTCCCACACATACACGCGCACGTGCACGCGCACAGATCGACCATGAAGGGATCACAATAACACACACTTGAAGGCTCCTCAAAAGCCAAAGAAACCAAAGATGATCATGCCTTCTTGTTCAACTGTCGGAATCTGTTGGAAGAGTAAAATAATTGATAATTTACTGGGATTTAAACAGGCGAGAGTGTAAAGAGAATATTTTATATAGCAGGCGGGATGAATAATTAAAATGTTATAAATTAGAAACATCTTCATCTGCTGAATCAGCATTATTCTACAAATCTGTCCAATTGTTGCCTTCCTCCAAGTTCTAATAACTTTTTTATGTCATAAACTAACCAGAAACAAGGGGGTAGTTGTTTCATTTACATTTTATTTAGGCATTTTAAATACATGTTATGTAATAAACATCCATTTTCTGCGTTTATCTATTCCAGGATCATATCCCAGCTTTGGGGATCCCAGGACTTTTCCAGGTCAGAGACATATCTAATCCCTCTAGTTCTGGGTCTTTGTGTGTTTCCACCTGGGACGTGTCTGGAAAACCTCCAGAGGGACATGATCTTCATCAGATGCCAGAGCCACCTCAGCTGAGAGGAGCAGTGGTCCTAAAGCAGTGGATAAAGGTGCCTGGAATGCAAACCCCTAAGGAAGGTGGTCCTGTTGTTCCTGCTTCTGAAGTTTATTCTGGTGAGGTCACTTTTTGCTGCAGATTCTTGAGTTGCATGAGGTTCAAACATGTCTTCTATTCATGTTTTTGCTTTTTTCAGATAAAACAAAGGATGTGTTACTGTGTTTCTGTTCCCTGTGCCCAGCGTGTGTGAAGCCCCGCCTCTGTGACCCTGAACCATAAGGTTGATACCAACTGTTCAGTAATATTCTTTTAACTGAGAGAAGTTGGAAATATGTAAAACCAGAAAACAACCTAAACTATTTAAGCACAAATATCTTTTGTCCAGCTGAAGTAGTTTAGTGTTGGTTAATATTGTTAAAGCTTGTAAAATTAGAGGATCTGAACTCGTCCTGTTGAACCAAAATTAACTGAATTCAAATATTTAGAGTAGTGTAGTTTAGAGTTTATTCATGCCAATATTAGAATATTTTTATAGATTCTCCACTAAGTTGTTTACAACACATAGAGATATTTTATGTTTACTCCAGACTTTCATCTTCCTAAAAGCCTCTAAAACTTTATTTCACCTTTAAAGGGACTTTACGGACTTTTGAATTTTTATGCTCGCGATCGCCCCCTCAGGCCAAAAGCGTAACGGCAGCTTCAATAGTAGGCTCGTGCACGAGGCACGCATGCTGTACGTGCACACTCCTTAACATAAATAGCAGCTGAGACAGTCTCGTGTGTGTGTGTGTGTGTGTGTGTGTGTGTGTGTGTGTGTGTGTGTGTGTGTGTGTGTGTGTGTGTGTGTGTGTGTGTGTCGGAGGACAGAGGACAGGAGAACGTGCAGCTAATTAATTAAATAATGTGGTTCTGTACCTTTCTCTTCAGCACAGCGACAAAGGTTTATGATGGGTCAGTCCTCCTGCATGCTCAGATCATTCCCTTCCCTTGCTTGAAAAATTGTTCCAAAATGAAAGTTGAGCCCACATCTTTTTATCTGTGAATTCAATGCCGTTCGACGAGTCTCAAATAAGAATTTGGGCATCTTACTGTAAAAAAATATACCATTAATGTAAAAAAAGAAACTCTAAATAAACTATGTTCACATCCAGAATCAAACCCAGGTCTTCTACACGGGAGTCAGACATCTTACTAGGTGAGCTAAAGCACCAGTGATGACCCTTGTATCTGTAACATTTATATCCTTGATGACAGCTGAAACAACGTCAAACCAAAGAACGGTTCGGAGTGAAAATGGCTATTTTGTTGTTAATTAGCAGGAAATATCTAGAAGAAAGTTCTACAGAAATTAGCTAAGGGTCCTCAGAAATGTAGCTAGCTTTGTCACTAGGCGTTAGGAACAGCGACAAAGTGGCACTGCCTCTCTCTCTGCTGCTAAAGCTACGGATAGCAAATGCTACGGGCGATGCCTGAGCGTGAACGCGCATGAAGCAGCCTGCTCGAGCCGAGCATCTCTCTTTTTCTGTGATTTTACAGAAAAACAGGCAATCACAGTAAAAACACCAGGGCTCATTCTACAGGACCAGGGCATTGCAGGAGAACGTATGAAGAAGACATTTATTATTTCTATACATGTTTTGGCTGTCAACCTTCCATAATGCCCCTTTAATGCAGATAAAATCAAACTAAATCTCTCGGGTTTCAATAAGACATCCAAACGCTCTGAAGTCATTCAACAGTAAAAATGTGAGCTGGAGTCTGTCCTGGACCAAAGAAATAGCATAAAACTGCTATTTTATGCTATTTTTTCAGTTGAACATAAGCTATGAAAAAGCCATAATAATACATTTATCCCCATTTTTGTCAAAACTGCCCGTTAAACATATTTGACGTCAGTTTAAGAATCTTTATTTATTTCAGGGACAGTTTAGGAAGAACATCCTCACCTAAAACATTTACAGGATCAAATAAATGAAACAAATCTCATATTTTACAGAAGGTGTGTGCAACTGTACAGCTGATGTGATGAGGCAGACATCCATCCTGGGAAGACGTTATTTACAAATAGTTATTCTTTCTGACTGGTTTACTTTTGGTTCTGACTGCCTGCGGCTGGCGAGGCTCGTCGGTCACGTGTCTGGCTTCTCGCTGATCTCCAGCACGCTGGTGCTGATGTGGAAGCAGATGTAGGAGGAGTAGTCCTGCTGGCAGAGACCTGGGATGTCGTAGCTCACCTGGAGACGCAGAAAGACTCGTTCATCATGCAAATCTGGCATGTTTGTTCTTATTTGCCTGTTGCTGGGATTGAAAAATCTCCTCATCATGAGCCCGCGGACACATTCTGACCTGGATCTGAGTTTTCGGTGGTTCTAAAAACCCGTGGCTTTGCTTTGGATTAAATTACAACACTGATAAACAACCAGTTGCTGCAGGATCAGTTTGCTCTCTTACATCTTTCGTGCTTGCAGTGGGGTCCAGATGCACGAACAGCGAGTTGAGCTCTTCCTTCAGTTTCTTTGAGCGTTTCCTGTCGGTTTCTAAGAGAAAAGCCTGATAATTTACAGGTAATCCATACCTACCAGGAAATACACAGAATTCCCATTAAAATCAATCCATCGCGTCATTTTGAATCTGACCCACCGTGTCTCGCATCGTCAACGCTCACCTGAGGACCGATTCAACAAAGACTCTTAATGCTTTCAAGTGAATCCAGGCCATGAACAGCTGAGTGAGATTCACCTTCAGCCAACGCACCAAGATCCCCTGTGGATGCAGGAGTTAGCTGCAGAAATACGCTTTAGCGCTTCAGCCCGAGGTCAAACCGGGACTCACGTGCTGCTCCTTCTTCTGGACGCTGAGCTTCACGATCTCCAGCTGCTTCTTCTCCTCCACATCAAAGCTGTACTCTCTCACAACGAACCTGTGGGATCATAGACTACTTTATGGTAATCGACACGGAAGGCTCGGCTCAGACTCCGCCGGGAGATTTCTGTCCAGCCCCGCTGCTTACTTGCTCTGCAGAGCTTTGGCTTTGAAATCACATACAGCTCTTTTGAAGAGGGTCACAGCAAAGATCGCCCCTTCTCTGTCCTCCGTCAGCTTCCTGAAAGTCACGCACAATAAAAGCAGATCAGCAGCGGCGCGGAGAAAACGGGTGACTTTTAGATGGTTTATCGATGAGTAAGAAAATGTTCAAAGACACATTTGTTCCTGACTTGTGTCAAACCAGTCAAACCAAACATCTCTGGACATTTTAGAATCAGAGGAGCAGAAGGAGATGTTTCTCTTGTTGTTTAAGCGAGCTATACTCTTTGAAAATACAATATTCACAAGTCCAACCCTCTTTTCTGCAGGCGTCCACCTCTAAGCTGCCCCGGACTGCAGGAACGTCCAAAGCTGTTTCGAGGATTCAGGTTTATGTTTTTGACGTGTTGTTTGCACCTTTCTACCATGATTCCCAATCGCTCACCCACGTAACCATAAAATTATTTAGCATGCTAACACGATGTGGTGTTACGGGGAAAAACGACGCAGTTTTCTGGTTTTATTCTGAACTTCTCTCTTCTCTTCTGTTCAACGCCGCTGAAAATCTGGAAATTCACATGAACAGCAGGTGGAGACTTCCAGAACGGTCCGTTAGCCAGCTGGGCTCTGGCTTCACTTCCTGTTCAGCTACTCCAAGTGCAGAGGGGGTCAGACGGTCGGAGCGTCGTGTGACGGATAGATCGAGATCCAGTCACTTAGAACGGGAAGGTCACAATGATTGGATAAAGGTTTTCCAGGGTTGTTCTTCTCAGAGATGATGCAGATTGTTTCCTTTTAGATGAAACGTTGATTTGATTGGTTGCCATCAGTTTGGGGAGAGTTTTTCAAGCAATGGGACAAAAATTCTGTAGAAAACATCTCCTCCTTCACCGGAAACGGTTTTTGCACGTCCTGTACAAAATAATCAGCTGAAGTGGTAAAAATAAATGAATCTGATTAAACAGCATTAGAAAACGACTGCTGTTCCTAAAAAAGTCACTCGGTTTTAGATTTTTAGATTAGTTTTAATTCTGGGCGCTTGAACTTCTGCTCCTGCTTGGTGTTCATGAAGCATTCAATCATTCAAAACCTCCGCTGGAGGCGTTTCACTCTCTGAAAGCAAACTTCCCTCCCTGCTGATCCAAACCTCGGACTCTTTCTGCAGAACGCCTGCTGCTACTCAGCTTGACCTTTTGGAGGCCGGAGCCCTGGAACTGGACGGCAGCACCTTGTGGTTCGCCGAGCAAAAGCGTGACTCACCTGCTTGATCGAGGAACCACAAACACCGAAAAGGACTCGTAGCTTCTCTCCCACTGCAGGTAACTTCCTCTGGGATGAAAAACACAGAAAAGTCTTTAAATCATCAAACATCGCAGAGACACACACAGACGTGGGGTTTGACCCACCTGCTCACCACCACCAGCAGAGTTGTTAAATACTCAGAAACCACCAGGTCGTCTTTGCTCACGATGCCGTTCAGACTGCGGGTTTGCAAATTCCCACTGAAAACGGCCGAAAACATCAGTAAACATGCAGAAGATGCAATGAAACCAGATGTTTTGCTCACTTCTGGTTGTCCAAGCTTTGCAGGCTGGCCTTCACGCCGCCATACGCTGCAGATCGGGATCGTAACTCCGTCTCCACCAGTGAAACTTCCTGCAGAAAAACAACGGTACAGTTTCAACGACACCGATTTTAATGATCTCCTCTTTCGTTGAGCTCCACAGGTTCCTCAGATGAATGTAAAACAACTATTTACCGACGCTTTCCTCTGGGGAACCTCTGAGCAGCGACTCGAACGGTTTAAAACGTGGAACATCTCTCATTTTAGGCTCATCTTTGGGCGTTAAAGCTGATTTTAGCATCAAAATTTAAGCCCCAAATCATGAAGTACGATGGAAACCTGAAAACCCGCGTGTTGTTCAGGTGATCTGTCATTAGGCTTCAGTTTTGTTTTTGACTTGCATGTGATGGTACTGGTACGGTTTACTTAAAACTGTTTAATTAGTTTAATTAGGCTGCAAAACTTCCTGTAGAAAACCAAGAAGGTTGTGTAACACTCTTGGAGACGACAACTGCATCCAGTGTGGAGGATTTTGGAGGTTTTCCAGCATGAATGTCTTGTTTAAGGTCAAAGGTCAGACGTTCTCCGTCGGGATGTTCTGCTAGAGTGCAGAATTGATGGTTCCATGACTTACAGCAGGTGGCCCAGGTCCTGAAGCAGCAGAGCAGCCCCAGACCATCGCGCTAACGCCACCATGTCTGACTGTTGCCGTGGTGATCTAGTAGTTTGTCTCCAGATGGAGCAGATCGCTCACCTTCCAGATATGCTGGTAAAGGTTCTCAGTCATCCAGATCATGGTAATCCAAAGGGTTCAAATGAAGGACTGGACTCCTTTGGTTTCTCGGCTCGTTAAAGAGCAAGTCACCCCAAAACCAACGTTTTTTTCCTGATAAACTATAAATGTGTGTCTAATCGTGCTGCGGACACGTGTAGACATAGGTTTGCCCCCGGGTCGACCCAGGACACGTTGGAGAGGTTACATCTCCAATCTGGTCCGGGAACGCCTTGGGGTCCTGCCGGAAGAGCTGGTGGAGGTGGCCGGGGAGAGGACGGTCTGGAGCTGCCTAGTTGGGATGCTGCCCCCGCGACCCGGACCCGGATAAGCAGAGGAAGACGACGACGAAAACAGTCAGTGTTGCGCCGTTGTCAGGTAAAAACCCTGCACTGCAGTTGAATTTAAATCTGCCATCGCTATTGGCTATGAGGTACCCTAGAACGTTAGCTGGTACCATATGATGTCACAATGTCGTTGTGAGCCTGTGTGTGTGTGTGTGTGTGTGTGTGTGTGTGTGTGTGTGTGTGTGTGTGTGTGTGTGTGTGTGTGTGTGTGTGTGTGTGTGTGTGTGTGTGTGTGTATTTGTTAGTGGCTCCGCCCTCTCGGTCTGCTAGGCAACAGCATTTGTAGCATTTTTCAAACAGGAAGTGGGAGCGGAGTAATACCCTGGTAGGGGGTGACTTGCTCTTTAAGCCACAGCAGACGGCTACAGTTTATAACACGACTTCCATATTCCAATTAGAAGAAGTTCAGTTGCCTTCATTGGGACCCTTTGGAAGTCCTTCCAGATGTTTCTGCTTCAGTCTCATGAGTCCCAGAAATTTTACCCAGAAGTCTTTAAAGTCATTGAGACTTTTTTAGTAAATATGAGATTTTCTGTTGGTGAATCATGACCTCTGACCTTAAGCTCGTGAAGCCTGTTGTGCTGCAGATGTTGTGTTTTCTTTAGACTGTTTTAGAGATCGCAGCTTATCTCATGAAAACAGAAATTAAAAGTAATATTTGGAGCACTAATAGTCATTAGAAGCTGGTTGTGAGTGGCGGGTAGATCTTTTGATCTCGCTGTTGCTCTTTCACCTTGTTGATGATGTCTGCCAGGGTGGAGAGGGGCAGAGCGGTGGGGTACTTGGATTTGTCCCACTGAAACTTGGTCACGTAGTTCATCAGGTTCTCTGAGAAATGAAAAGAAAAGCTCTAGAAGGTTCTGACCCAGCAGCTCAGAGTCTAAGAGTCACGGATCAAAACAAAGAAGAAAACGGCCAGGGTGCACTTTTAAGAGCAAAGCCGCAGAAATGTTACCCCTTAGTGAGGAGAAGTAGGCCTTCAGGGGCGCCGGCGCCACTCTCTGACTCACGCTGAGGTCTGACAGAGGAGAGTCATCAGATTGAGTTCTCCTACAAAATAAAAGCATGGCTCACAGCTTGATCCGCTAAAGTGAGCTCATGTGACTCACCTCCATTGACCAAGATGCTTTCCTGAGCTTTGTCTCTGGGCGGCTCCATCACCTCCTTCAAACACTGGCAGGTTTTCTTCAACACACTGAGATGAGAGAATATATGTCATAACTTATTATTTACTTGGCTTCAAATAAAATAATGTTCTATCCTCATAAACCCCAGAGAGAAGAGTAACAAACAAGCTGATGTTAACATCAATTACACTTCTCTGATGACCTGTTAATACCGGATACTGGTGACGTAACGTCAGTGATGACAGACTAAAAACACGCATGTCAGGTTAACTGGAGACTCTAAAGTGTCTCTTGGTGTGAGTGTGAATGAGTATTTGTCTCTGTGTGTCCCTACGACGGAGACAACGTTTGTCCTGATGTCCCCCACCCTTCGTCCAATGAGCAGTGGAGACAAACACCAGCTCTCCTAACGAAGCAGTCGGTGCACGAATCAATGCAACTAAAAATAATAATAGATAAAATGGGCACTTTCCACCTGCAGCACTTAGAAAACACACAAAAATAAGTCTATCCAGCAGATTAGAGGAAATTACTAATCCCATCAAGAGCTCTTGGAAACTTAGATGCATCCGACGAGCCACAAATAGAAGAGTAGAGGTGTGTTTGCTGCATCATTCTGAACTTATAAACGTATAAAAACTAAAAACTGATTATTTTTATTTTGCAATAAGATGAATGTCCTACTTCCAGGAACTGTCAGAAGGTTCTTGCACCACCTGTTGGGTTGTAACGGTTCAGATAGACCGACGATGAATTTAAAACTAGGAGGGAAAACTAAACGCCACCTGTCCCTGGCCATTAATTAATCACGACTCCTCGCAGGCTGAGAGCTGCTGCTCGTGGTGAAGGACAAACGCTGCAGCTCAGGCTAAAAACACGAAGGGTACGGCCAAACGAGGCTTTCTTTTACCTTTCAGTCAGCATGTCGAGTTTGGATAGACGATCAGAGACGCTGAGGAGACTGTCGAGGATTCCCACCTGCAGCCTCGGCAGAAACACAACCGTTAGTTTCTGTTGGTGCGTCTTCCTTCTGACGTCTTAAAAAGTTCTACGCAGCTTTCAGGATTCGCCCCACATCCACCTCGCATTTGGTACCAGATAGAAAAGAAGAGTTAGGAACATCATGTAAACAAACCAGCTCAGTTTTGTCTGCAGTTTCTGTTGATGGTCAGTAGAAGCTTGAGTTACATCATGTCTAAACACGAGGCACCAGAATAACATTTTGTTTTTAAAAGAGGCTAAAGCGGCTCCTTCGCTATGATTAGTTTGCAACGACATTAAAAGTTGTAGATAATCATAATAAATCCTGAGCTGAGTGTTGGTGATCTTTCTGCACATCAGAAGGAAAACGCAGCTTTACTAATGATGCCAGCAGGGGTCACAGGAGCAGTCGCAGCTTCGTACAACAGAGCAGCGGGGTGCAAAAGCTGCTCCCTGCAGGTTTGACACTGATCATGTTGAGTGAAACGGGTCAGATGGAAATTTTGCCTCAAACTGTAGAAAGCAACCTGAGCCTGGATCCCTTCACCAGAGAAGGACACCAAACACCAGCAGCCTCCTCACACACACTCCACTGTACCAGGATGAACAAAGAGCGGACGCTTGGGCCCGCCTGGAGGACGGGAACGACTCCTCGTCTCCTACTCAGTGGAATTTCATTCGCACTCCCAGCCTCTTCTGGCCACGCTCACCTTCAGATCAGGGATGGTGAACCTCCAGCAGGAGGCCATGTGGGTTTTCTTTATGCTCCTCTTGAGTTTCTCAACGCTGGTTAAGCTGGTCTTGTCCAGCGGGACAGAAATCAAGCAGAAATCACTCATGGCTTCTCGTGACCCGCAGTCATAAACCCCCCCTCACAGAAGCAGGTGCTGGCAGCTAAAAATCTGCAATCATAACGCAACACAGCGATTTTAAATCCCCTCAAATAAAAGTCAAGTAGAATATTTCACTTGGATAATTTACTAATGGTGTTTTCTTGAATGTAGACTCATAAAGACTTTAAAATATAAAGAATGAGCCGTTGAAAGTTGTACCTTCAGGTTATCTTCATGATCATCCTGTGACAGCCTCAGTGAGAGTTTCCGTCTGGCCGGCGGCTCCACCTGAGACGGACTAATGACTGCTCCACTTTACACCGTCGGACGCCAGCCTGCTGTCTTCGTCTGTCTCTCACAGGAAGTCGGTGTCACTCAGGTGATCTTGGCTTGTGTACGATAACAGAAAAAGAGAAGAGGCGTGCAAATCATAGCCTATTTAGGGGTTTTTTGCCCTGTTGATGCACATCAATAACTGTTAAACAAATTTTAAAGTTTTAGCGGCTTTCTACTTATTTCTGTTCTTTTCTGCACTCGCAGCTCATTTAAAGTCATCTCTTGAACTTTTATTTTTATTTATATTTTTGCCATCCATCATTGCTGCTGCTTGCATCATCGTTCCTGGAGTCAGATGGTACCCGTCTGCTTCCCGTCTCACTCTGAATTGTGTAAAATAAACAGCCGTTGTTAGTGACACAGATCATACCAGCTTTATTTATAGGCTATGGCACACAGAACAAGTTAGACAACAAAGCAAACGGATCTGCAATAAAGATAGATTTACAATAATCAGAAAAAAAACTCGCAGCCTAATTAATGAAGTGTTGCCAGAATAAAATCAACACCTGCTAAATTAAGATTAACAACAGATTAAGGCATTTCTGCAATAAAAGGTCAAATGTTCCTGAATAAATCCTTTACCTGGCCAGTAGGTGGCAGCATATGTTAAATACTTTTTGTCTACCTACCGTACAAAAATATGGCAGCAAACCACAAAAGGAGGCAGGAAACAAAACAACATTTTGATCTTTTTAATGTTTCACGTGTTTTATGTCATTCTTCTACACAAGAGGTTTCTAAACCTGAGCATTTCATATTTATTTTTATTTATTGTGAGTCACGTATTTTAATCATTTATCCCATGCATATAAATAAAATATTGAATAAAGGTTATATTTATATATATATGTGTGAATTCATCCATCCATCCATTTTCATCCGCTTATCCGGAGTCGGGTCGCGGGGGCAGTAGCCTAAGGCGAGAGGTCCAGACTTCCCTCTCCCCAGCCACTTGGGCCAGCTCCTCCGGGGGAATCCCAAGGTGTTCCCTGGCCAGCTGAGAGACATAGTCCCTCCACCGTGTCCTGGGTCCACCTTTAGGTCTCCTCCCGGTTTGACGTGTCCAGAAAACCTCACCAGGGAGGCGTCCAGGAGGCATTCTGACCAGAAGCCCGAGCCACCTCAACTGGCTCCTCTCGATGTGGAGGAGCAGCGGGTCTACTCCGAGCCCCTCCTGGATGACCGAGCTTCTCACCCTATCTCTAAGGGAGAGCCCAGCCACTCTTCGGAGAAAACTCATTTCAGCCGCTTGTTTCCACGATCTCGTTCTTTCGGTCATTACCCAAAGCTCGTGACCATAGGTGAGGGTAGGAACGTAGATCGACCGGTAAATCGAGAGCTTCGCCTTCTGACTCAGCTCTCTCTTCACCACGACAGACCGGTACAACGCCCGCATCACTGCAGATGCAGCACCAATCCGCCTATCGATCTCACGCTCCAGCTTCCCCTCACTCGTGAACAAGACCCCGAGATACTTAAACTCCTCCACTTGGGACAGGATCTCATCCCTGACCCGGAGAAGGCGTTCTACCCTTTTCCGAATCAAGACCATGGTCTCAGATTTATGTGACCCAGTCCATTATGGCCAAAATCAAAGAAGTTGATAAAATAAGGAAAAGGCTTTTTATGTCATTGCAGAACCGTTATGTTGCATTAAAAGAGAAAGCGTGGCCAGTTCTTACAGAACATCTATTTATTATGGTCTGTATTTATGCTGGACTGCTATTATCTATTGTAATGTTTGGAAATGTGTTTCTTCTACCTTAATTTGCTATTAAAATAAACATATATCTTCATTTTTGCCGTTTAAGCCATGTAATTACTTTTTATGCAATTTAAATGTTTCTGATTAAACAGGTTTATCAGATTAAATCAGCTGTTGTGATCAAATGTTTACTTCAGTTTTTCAGTAGATTTTTAACCAAATAGTTTTTATTTGGTTTTTATTTTACTGTTTTGAGTAGTTTATACATTCATTGTAGAATCCCCCAAATCCATGCTTTTCTTGTTGAAAACAAAATATGGACCATTTAAAAAGAAACCAATGTTTATCGATGTGTTGCCGCTGCTGCCTCTCAGTCCCAGGAGCCGTTTCTTGAAGAGCAAGTCACCCCCAAATCAACTTTTTTTTTGCTGATAAACTACATAAATGTGTGTCTAATTGTGCTGCAGACACGTGTCGTCAATAGTTTGGTACTTCAGTGCATCTTAGTTAAAATTTAAATATTCTGCCTAAAACTGGCAGTGTTGTGCCGTTGTCGGGTAAAAACTCTGCACTGCATTTGAATTTAAATCTGCCACCGCTATTGGCTAAGAGGTATGCTATGATGTAAACTGGTACATTATGATGTCACAGTGCTGTTGTGAGCCTGTGTGTGTGTATTTGTTAGTGGCTCCGCCCTCTCGGTCTGCTAGGCAACAGCATTTGTTGCATTTTTCAAACAAGAAGAGGGAGTGAAGTAAGTTTCTTGTAGGGGGTGACTTGGTCTTTAACTTCAGCACCACGGATAGCACCGACTCCTGCTTCGCTTGATGGAGGGATGCAGAACTGTGCTGTTGGCCCTGGAACAGCTCCGTTTGTCTTTTAACTAACACTTAATGTTTTTTTAATCTGACATGCTTGATTAGAAACTTTATTTAGAATAGAAGGGAAGGTGGGGAGTTACCACTCTTTAGTTTCTTTGTTCTTTTTAGCCATTTAGAAGAGAACATTTAAACTCTTGAAGCTTACAGTAAATCTTGACCTATCTTTTTGTCCTCTTGGGAATATTAATACTAAGGATGAGAAGAGGAACATTGATTTATAAATGAAAAAGATTTACTTAGCAGAAAAACTTCTAAATGCTTTCAAACACTGTTGATGCCTTAAAAGAATGGGGAATTTGCGCCCTCTGCTGGCAAAAACTATGTATTTCCATTTTTGGTTCTTTTTAAAACACAGGGAAGGTTTTTCCTTTATCTTGCTAACGTTTCGTTTGCCGACTGCTAAACATCCTCATAAGAGTGTGTCAACTCTGAGGATGTTTAGCAGTCGGCAAACGAAACGTTAGCAAGGTAAAGGAAAAACCTTCCCTGTGTTTTAAAAAGAACCAAAAATGGAATTAGAAACTAAACACAATAAGAACACTCCAAAAAATTTTTTTTTGAACACACCAAAGATGTTAAAAACAATGTATGGTGGGAGTTGCTGCCCTCCAGTGTCTGAAACCTGGTACTACATGGTTTTATCCATTTTATCCACAATATTTTAGCTTTCTTATCTTAATGAAGCTTTAAAAAAAATCCTAGTCCTTATTTTTGTCCTCTTGGGAATATTGCGGAGGAGGAGGAGAGGTAACTGTATAAATGTAAAAGCTACTTATAAGAAACACTTCAATTCTTCCAAACACTTTTGACGTCTTGAAAGAAAGGAGAATTTGCGCCCTCTGCTGGCAAATAACAGAACACCACTCTAGTTTCTAAAAGCATTGAAATTATAATTTAAGATGGGAAGTTGCTGCCCTCCAGTGTTTTTAAAGCTGGTACTAAACCTTCCTTTTTAGACATTTAGAAGAGAATATTCAGGCTCCTGAAGCTAAAAAACAAAAACTTAACCTGTTTTTTTTGTCCTCTTGGGAATATTCAAAGTAGTAGAAGGAGGAGGAGGAGAAGAATAGGGAACTGAATTTATAAAGTTAAGAATTACTTAGTAGAAACTAGAAACACTTCCAAATATTATTATTTATTTATTTATTTGGGGGGGGGGGTGTTTTTTGTTTGGTTTTTTTTTTTTTGCCATGGAATTTGCGCCGTCCACTGGCTCTGTCTAGATTTCTAGACTACCTGACGGCCATTCCGCCACTGCGCACAATGAACCATCATTATAACAATATTACATAAATATAATTTGAACTGAGTTTTTAGCTAAATGAAGAGAAAAAAAGTCTTTAAAGGGAGAATTGTTGCCAAAACACTAGCTTTTATTTTGAACTTTTTTCAGGAAGTGTTTCTACTATTGTAACTTTATATGTGCAGTTCCCTATCATCTTTCTTCTCGGCATTCTTCAGCTTAACATTAATATTCACAAGAAGACAAAAAAGCTTTCTAGCTTCATTCAAAACAGAACCAGAGTGTAGTTCAGGCTTTTTGCCACTGGAGGGCGTAAATCCCCCCTTTTTGCTCATGTAAGGTAAATTAAAGCTGAACTTGTGGCCAGGGGAATGTGTACAGTAGCATAAGGTGTACAGATTTAGATCGTTTTAGTGTTGCGACGTGAGAGCGTGTGAAGACATTCAACACAGACAGTCAAAGGCGTGTGCCTCGCGCTCATTGCGTGATTTCTGGCACTTGCTGTTGGCCTCTTGTGGCAGTTTGATGATATTACAGCAATTGTTCTTACGTCGCAGTCTGTAAAAGAAACATAAGAGAATAGAAACAAAAAAAAACTCTGATGTGATACCACGATTTACATAACAATAATACTCGTTGAAATGTGTTAGTTTTGCTATATATGCCGTTTTAAACTAATGTCGTAGACGTTTGTAAACAGGCCGGAACGTTTATGACAGTCGATGCGGTTTCCAGTCGGATCCATTTCCTGAAGCTCACTTTGGCTTCCTGTGTTTGGTTTGATTCAACAACGTGGATGAAGTGCCAAGAAGCCTTTCGATACTTAAAATGCAGATATCAAATGTCAACGATGTGAAAATTTATAACTTAAGCTACGGGAAATCTCTTCCCGAGGTGAGAAATTCGGTTTGGTGAAATTTGACGTCACTTTGTAGTTTTGAGTCCACTTGAGCTAATGTTTGGTTAGCACACTGAATATCACCCGCTGGTGGCTTATTTGTGATAATTTCAGGCTGAAACAAATGCATTTAAATTAAAAACAGGTTTAATTTTTAATCGTTTAAACTTCAGAATCAGTCTCGTTTAAATAACATGTAGTTTTCTTAGCTAACTTTGTCACGCAGAACCTTCATATTTAATAAAAACGTGTAGGTTATTTGTAGCTTGGAGTCTGCAGGTGTTGTTCCCGACACGACTGTTTACCTGTTACCTGCTTAGTTTGCTCAGGATGACAATTGTGATAGAAAACGACAATTATCAAACCCGTAAAAACAGTTCGTTCAAAGGCTGATGAGCACATTAGGGTTTATGTTTTCATGTAAGCAGCACTGGGGTTGGGGCACATGTCTGAGGTCCTGGGGGAGCTGATTCCATATGTGAGCAGCATAGTAGCTAAAAGCATCGCTACCCTGTTTGGTTCTGACCCGAGGTTCTGCCAGCTGATTGTTTCCCAGAGCCCTATTGGGTGTTCATACAGGAATGAGATCGGACATGTATTTTGGCCCCATGCCACTGAGTGATTTATAAACTAGTAGTAGCACTTTGTAGTCTATTCTGTAGTTTACTGGTGACCAGTGTAGAGATCTAGGAACAGGAGTGATGTGCTCCGTTCTCATAGTTCTTGTTAGGACTCCAGCAGCAGCGTTCTAAAGATAATTCTGACTAATCTCAGTCTGTGTTCTGTAAATCCAGTGGTTGTCGGACCGGAAGAAAAGACAGCTGCAGAAGAAAGATGTTGGTAAGCCGACACCTTTAGCTTCATCACATTCGATCGTTTCATTCAGAAACTTTTACTGTTCTAACTGCGTTTTCTTTATTTCCAGACATTCAGCGTCGGATTGAGCTCATCCAGGACTTTGAGATGCCCACGGTGTGTACCTCCATCAAAGTGTCCCGGGATGGTCAGTTTGTCCTGGCAGCGGGTAAGACGAGCTTCCCTTTAAGAGTGAGGAGTTTATCCCTGCAGGTGAGCGTATTAAATACATTTTTATTCTATTTTAGGAACCTATAAACCCAGAATTCGTTGTTACGACACCTATCAGCTGTCCCTGAAATTTGAGCGTTGTTTAGATTCGGAAGGTAAGTGGATGGACTCGTCCTTTGGTTGGGGTTCCTCTGTTATCCTGATGACTAATGTCTTCCCCCTTTGGGCCTCTTCAGTTGTGGCCTTTGACATTCTGTCTGACGACTACTCTAAGGTGAGACTTTCACGCTGAACGTGAAAATGATGAGTTTGATCTTCGTCCCGTTGTGTAAAAACTCCTAAATCCGCTTTTGTGCAGCTGGTGTTTTTGCACTGCGACCGCTACGTGGAGTTCCACTCCCAACACGGACACTACTACAAGACTCGTATTCCAAAGTTTGGACGGGACTTTTCGTACCACTACCCTTCCTGTGACCTTTTCTTTGTGGGCATGAGGTTGGAGCATCCTTCGTGGTTTGATCTCGACACGAATCGTTTGTCATGTTTATTTGACACGAGTGTTTGTTCTGACTCAGTTCTGAGGTGTACAGGCTGAATCTGGAACAGGGCCGCTTTCTGAACTCCCTTCAGACAGACGCTGCGTACGTCCGCTCAGGTGTTTTCTCACTCTGTGATGCCATATGATGTGATTTTATTCTTGACTTCTGCCTTTTCCTTCCTCCTTAACCAGAGAGAACAACGTGTGCGACATCAATCCCGTTCATCACTTGTTTGCAACAGGAACCTCTGAGGTAAGCGACATCACAGGATGCTTTTGAAATGTAGCGTTGCTTAGGGCACGTTCAACTCCACAGTTGTTTTTACAGAAGTGAGCGATTTAGGTTTTATTTTATAGTTTTTTTAACAACTTTGTTTATTTCCTGCTCAGCACATTAGCTGCTGAGCGGCGCTTACTGTTGGAGCTAAGGGTGGCCATTAGTGCCAGTCTCTTTCTTTATTTCCCAAGGGAAAGGTGGAATGTTGGGACCCTCGTGTCCGGAGCCGAGTGGGCCTTCTGGACTGCGCCCTGAGCAGCCTGACCGAAGGAGCAGAGTAAGAACTCAACTGATCCTAGCCCAGTGTTTCCCCTACATAGGCTCAGGCGTGGCGCCACGGCTATGAAATCAACACCCCCCCACGGCCGACGCACCACACCGAAACGTTCCGCGCGCTGTTATCCCCGTCCTCGCTCTCGTGTCAGCGAAACGGTCCGTGAATGTTAGAAATACGCAGATGTCTGTTTCCGCTGGACAATATCAAGTAGGGATGCAGCGATACGAATTTTTCTGGGCTGATGCCGAAAGCCGATATTAATATTACTGTTGTGGCCGATAACCGATATTTGCCGATACCGATTTACGTTGCTAAAATCAGGAAATTTTGTATAGACTGAAATGATGTGAGGTGAATTTTTGAACTTTTGCTTTATTTCTATAAAGTTGAATTTTCAATTTGCCCCCCCCCCCCCCCCCCCCCCCCATGACAGATACGAAAACAAGATGGAAAAAAACATCGTCCCAGTTTTACTTATCAGACCGATATCGATATGTTCAAAAACGGCTGACTTCGGCCGATACCAATATGTGGTGCATCCCTGATGTCAAGTAGAAAAGTGTTCACAGATAACAGATCTTTAATGAAGAAACGATGTGAATCATTTTTTATTTTAATGTTGATTTTATTTCATTTCTGTGGTCTGGATGTGGTTTGGTCTGAGGTCTAAAGCTCTGCCCTGCAGATAGATTTAGTTTCTATAAACAACAACAAATAAATAACAGCAGCTGAACGCTCACGCGTTCACCAGCAGCTCTGCCAGCTGATTGGTTCTTTAGTAACTAGTGACATCACACAGGTCTGGTACTGAGCAGCATAGGTGCTGACTCGATGACTTCCTGGTTGTGTTTTTGCTGACAGGGTCCGGGGTTTACCTTCCATCAGTGCGCTGAAGTTCAACGGCTCCCTCTGCATGGCGGTAGGCACCAGCACAGGGCAGGTGAGCCCGACCGGACCGTAAAAAACCTGCGACGCTTCATTTAACACATCAAAACGTCCTGCTGCAGCTCCGCTTGTGCAACGATGCTGATCCCAGACTCAGGAGGTGTGTTTGTTTCTGTCCCAGGTGCTGCTGTACGATCTACGCTCCAGCGAACCGCTGCTGGTCAAAGACCACTTCTACGACCTGCCAATCAAATCCCTCAACTTCCACCAGCCGCTGGACCTCATCGTGTCTGCTGACTGCAAGATAATAAAGATGTGGAACAGAGACACCGTGAGTAGCATCTGCAGCCGGGGTTTTGTAGATTGCGTTCATCACGTTTGTCCATTTTCAGAGTTTAGTTTCTAGATTTATTCTGTTTCCTTTGAGAAATCAGCAACAGAATTACAGACGAATCTCCACCTTCTGCTAAACTGCTGTCTTGTTTTTAAATAAAGAACAAGTGGAATTAAAGGAAGAACAAATGGTTCTCGACCGGAAAAGGGTGGCTTGCCAACTCCGGGTCGGGGGAGAGGTCCTACCTCAAGTGGAGGAGTTTAAGTATCTCGGGGTCTTGTTCACGAGTGAGGGTAGGAGGGATCGGGAGATCGACAGGCCGATCGGTTCGGCGTCTGCAGTGATGCGGACGCTGAGCCGATCTGTCGTGGTGAAGAGGGAGCTGAGCCAGAAAGCCAGGCTCTCGATTTACCGGTCGATCTACGTCCCAATCCTCACCTATGGTCATGAGCTTTGGGTAATGACCGAAGGAACGAGATCGCGGATACAAGCGGCCGAAATGAGTTTCCTCCGTAGGGTGGCCGGGCTCAGCCTTAGAGATAGGGTGAGGAGCTCGGACATTCGGGAGGGACTCGGAGTAGAACCGCTGCTCCTCCGGTTCGAAAGGAGCCAGTTGAGGTGGTTTGGGCATCTGGTCAGGATGCCTCCTGGACGCCTCCCTGGGGAGGTGTTTCGGGCATGTCCTGCCGGCAGGAGGCCCCCGGGTCGACCCAGGACACGTTGGAGAGGTTACATCTCCAATCTGGTCCGGGAACGCCTTGGGGTCCTGCCGGAGGAGCTGGTGGAGGTGGCCGGGGAGAGGACGGTCTGGAGCTCCCTAGTTGGGATGCTGCCCCCGCGACCCGGATAAGCGGAGGAAGACGACGATGACAAATGTTTCGTTTACGTTTTGATGAGTTGGTAGTAAAAATAATTCTGGAGAAACTTTTCTATTTCTACGTTTTCATGCAGACGTTTTGCTAAAGTTTGTCTTCTTTGATGATGATGACATATTTAATTATGTTTTCTACCACAGGGGAAGCAGTTCTGCTCCCTTCAGCCTCAAACCAACATCAACGATGTTTGCATGTATCCTGATTCAGGTGAGGAAGTGTTCTGTCGCGTTTTTAAAATCTAGTTGATGTTTCTATTCCTCACCACTGGGTGGCGGTATTCTGCTGCAGCGTGACTGCTTACAAGCAAAAGGAACTTTTCTCTGATTTTGCATTTAAAGGCTTTTTGTCCCTTTTATCTGAGCAGATTTAGTTTATTTACATTTTTCCTGCGTGTCCCATAAACAGGAATGCTCTTCACCGCCAACGAAGACCCTAAAATGAACACGTTCTACATCCCAGTGAGTACCAAACACAAATGCATTCACATCCCGCTCTGTTGAGCTCATATGGGACAGATCTGGGAAGTTCGTGGGGCGGGAATCACACATCAGGTGTGATGGTGGATTTGTGCTCCTACAAGGACGCGTTGAGGAGGGAACAGACACAAAAAAGGAAAGGTGGCTTAGAAAATCAGACTGTTGGAAATGTCAGCGGTGCTGGAGTCCAGCCTGATCTCCCAGTGTGTGTGTGTGTGTGTGTGTGTACAGTAAACTTGACTTTGCTTTGTGTAAACCAGGAATTAGATTCAAGATGAACCTTCTGTCCTAGACGCCGCTGGAAGGTGAAAACTTGATCTTGGTGTGAATTTGACCATTTTTTGTTACTTTAATTTGTCACGTGAGCCAAATCTGTCCTGAAGGCTCGATTTAAGAGTTTTCTGCTGCGTTTTAAAGCCACGATTTAGCTCACGTGTGACAAATTACAGTGAGCACTAAATGCCAACCAATGGCACTCTGGCAGCGTCTCCTAAAGCTGAAGCGGTAGCAGCCGACTGTTTCTCCTGCTCTGGTGTTACTGAGCGGAGAACCTCTAGCACCAGTGGTGTTCTGGTGCTGAATACGTGCGTGTGAGATGAGCGGAGGACCAGGGAAGTGCGGCGGTTCGGTGAGACCCACAACCGGATGGTCCGATGGTTGATTTGGGTCTGAAACGTGTTCTTGGCGGCGGTTTTTAGACAACGAGAGAGAACCTCGCGTTATTCTGCAACCTCCTGTTGAGGGCATGAAAGAAAAACATTTGAAGTTAAGTTGTTTTGCAGATTTGCCAAAAAGATGAAGAGGAGCTGTAAAAATGGCCTCAAGCTTGGTCAGAAAGCAGTGTTCACTAAACTCTGTGTTTCTGAGCTTGAATGTTGCACCAGGACTAGCCTTGCGTGTGTGGTCCTTTGTTTTATGTGATTCGGTAAATATTGGCTGTCAGACTGTTGCGTTCATTTATACCTTTATGTGTTTGTTCAGTTCAAATCCATGATTCATCTGACTTTTCCGAGTAATTAAAGGTGGGGTAGGAGTTCCTGGAAACACTTTGGTGGATGGATCTGGATCCAGTCCTTAAGAACGGGATGTTCACCGTGACTGGACGAGGTTTTCCTCGGTTGTACATTTAAGCGGCAAGTGCCGATATTCAGTTTTTGGCTAAATCTGCTGCAGAAAAACTCACCTTTAGTTATTTTTGTGTTTTTGTTTTCATCGTGTCGTGTTGGCTTTGTCCTTGGCAACGTGACATCATCCTGAGTCAGCTGATTGGTTGGTCGAACCAGGAAGAAACTCCCCGAGTAAACCGAGTAGATCTTTGTCCTGGATTCAGTTTACCCCGCTTCATGTATCTAGAATACGTGTGGGCGACGTTGACACAGGAGTTAAGTGCTCGCCCCGCAATCGGGAGGTTGCAGGTTCAAGCCCCGCTAAGTCTGTCGTTGTTGTTGTGTCCTTGGGCAAGGCACTTAACCCACCTTGCCTGCTGGTGGTGGTCGGAGGGACCGGTGGCGCCTGCGCTCGGCAGCCTCGCCTATGTCGGTGCGTGTGTTGTAAAGCGCCTTGGGGGGTTCCAGGACTCTAGATGGCGCTATATCAAATAGAGACCATTTACCGATAAATACGCCTCGTACTTTTAGGAACTCTGTCTAGATATTTACCAGGATTTATTCGTTTTGGGTTCGGCGACGAAAACCAACTCAAAATGTCATCAGAACTGACTAATAATTATTTTATAAAGTCTTTCAGATTAAGGGCAAAATTCTACTGGAGCGTTAAAAAAAATCCAAATTAAAAAAACTAAAGCATTAAATATGACGAGAGTATTTCATGAACCAGAATAAACAAACGCGTCTTTAACTCGTTCACTGCCAGTGACGACTAAAGTCATTAGCATGTTTTTACTGTGTGGGCGTCGGACGAGCCCCCGCGCCGTGAGAACAAACATCTCAGCTCTAAAGCCGATCTTCATCCACATATGTCACGTGATCAGGAAGCAGAACATCCATGTGTTAGGAGATCGTTTTGGGCCGCTGCTGTAAAAAATAGTGAGGCGCGAACCGGAAAAGCTTCCGCCGATCACAATTCAACAACGGATTATGAAAGAACGGATAACGCTCGAAAAGCGCTGATTCTTCCTGATGTAAGAGGGGAGTCTCCACTTTGTTTAGGTTGTTTTGGCGTCGACATCATCCTAGCGCGCAACGTTCTGTGACTCTTAAAAAAAACTGTAAAAACGGTGAGAAACGCCGGCAGGGAATGAGTTCAATGTAATATTTGGAGTAGGGCTGGGCGATATGTTCTAAAATCAGTATCACCATACATCGAGGATTTCACCTGGATAACGATAAATGGACAATAACCACAGGTGTGTGCAGAAACAACAGTTGTCCACTAGATGGAGCTGTCACGTGTATTAGGTTGACTGAAGGGGGTACAGCTTCTTAAAGGGACATGAACATTGCCAACCTACACACATCTTTTCATTTTTATTATCAAATTTATTGGCGGGAAAATCATCTCGATGAGAGTCGGAAATTTCCATAACGATAAATTTTGGATGTATCGCCCAGTCCTAGTTTGGAGGTAAAATATTCCATAATGATGTAATAAAGTACCTCAGTGAGGATGAGTGTTGTAGGTTTATATGATAAACTGTGTGTGTGTGTGCGTGTGTGTGTGTGTGTGTGTGTGTGTGTGTGTGTGTGTGTGTGTGTGTGTGTGCGTGTAGGCTCTGGGCCCCGCTCCTCGATGGTGCTCGTTTCTTGACAGCCTAACGGAGGAGCTGGAGGAGAGCCCGGAGAGCGCCGTGTATGACGACTACAAGTTCGTCACCAGGAAGGACCTGGAGAACCTGGGTGAGAGCTGAACTGTGAGACATCCTAAAGCTTCCAGATCAAAGCCGCCGCCCCCCAAAGCAAACACCGCGCTTGTTATCTTTAAAAAGCAAACGATTTTCCTGAAACGGTGAATCCAAGTCTGAGGGCTGAGGGGGTCGGACTGTCTGAGCGGGGTTGAGTGAACTCTGGAATGCAGGCTCAGCAGTAAAGAGATCAAATGGCAGAAAAGCAAGGAGCTGGTTGGCTTATGTGGAATAAAGGGGGGGGGGGGGTCCTGAGGGATGGCGGTGTTGGTTTACAGGAGCCTTGTAACGTAACCCTCTTACATAAGCGTGCCCGGGATTTCTGAGTACGGCGTATCGATGGAAGTTCCCAGTAAGTCGCTCTGCGTTGCGGCTGGTTCTGTCTCAGGTGTGCAGGCAGGAACTCATCAGATGTTTTCACTCGCACGCCAGCGACTACTGCCTCTGCAAGTTCAGACAGTTGGTTGCTGCAGATGGGAGGCAATAAAAGCGGCGCTTCAGAATGGGGTCCAGACAACTTCCTCATTACTGAAATCATTCAGTGGCTCTGGTGCTGGAAACATCAACTTTTCCTGTGCTAACTGGCAAACATCCCTGTTGATGAGCCGCACAGTTCCTGCGTGTCACATGACAGCAACCCTTTTCTAAGATCGCTGACTGAGAAAATCCTGAAAACATCAAAGTTTTGGCTTCGTTTTGTGGCGGTTGACAGCAACAGGTCTACATGTAGCCTCTAGGATGAGATTTGTCCCACTAAACATGGAAAAAGCAGCAGCTTAACGAAGCCGCTCGCCGTCCACGGCACCAGTTTACGAGCTGAAGACCGACTTGTGAGTAAACACCGTCAGGTGACCTGGATGCCACACAGAAACAACAATGGCGTTGAACTTTCTGCTCCGTCTTCGGGGTCAGACTCTGAACGCACGAACCTCTGGAACCACCAGAGGCTCCGCCCCCTAGCCCAGGGTCCACATCAGCATCAATAAATAACACAAAATGAAATGTTTAGCATTTTGTCTGAACCCAGGGTATCCGTAGGTCTTAAAAATCCTTAAAAAATGACAAATAATCCTTAAATACAGTTTCCAAAGGTCTTAAATTACCAATGGTCCACTAAACAAGATTCTTTTATTTCCTGCTGGACCGGGGACAGGATTTTTTGTGTGCGATGTTGCCGTAAGCGGAACCGTACACATTCAGTTGGTTGTGAAAGGGGGCTATTTTTAGATGAGCACATTAGCTGGTTAAGCTAGTGGGAGCTTGCGCCATGGGGACGTTTAATGGTAACTGGATGGCTAATCCCACGTTTGCGATGTGGTTAGCACCGGTTCCAGGCAATAGCTGGAAATTATAGCTTAAATTTATTTAATTTTAAAAATAGCTTAAATTTGGTCAAAGTGGCCTTAAAAAGTCTTAAATTTGGCTCCCTCACACCTGCAGATATCCTGTTCTAAACCCCAGAAAAGTTTTGGTCCCTAAACCGAACACGTTTACGTCGTCCGGACTGTTCGCTCATATGAAGCACCCTCGCTGTCTGACCCATACCCCGGGGGGGGACAGCACCCGCCCGGCTCCTGAGCTGGTGTTTATTAACGAGTCCTGCTCACGTCCTCTTTCCTTTTCCAGGTTTGTCTCACCTAGTGGGAACGTCTCTGCTCCGAGCCTACATGCACGGCTTCTTCATGGATATACGGCTTTATCACAAGGTTGAATCCCCTTACCCTCGATGCTCAGCCTGTAAAAACCGGACCTAAGGGTTTGTGCTGTTTGGTTCTGCTGCAGGTGAAAAGCATGGCCAATCCTTTTGCATACGAGGAATACCGCAAGGAGAAGATCCGTCAGAAGATCGAGGAGTCCCGGACGCAGAGGGTTCAGGTTAAGGTGCGAACGTTCTGCTTTCCCAACGTCTTAATCTGATCAGTGTCATCAAATCGAACTGATAGTTTTAGCTGCTTCAAACTGGATTATTCTGGTTTCTCCAGCTGAGCTTTTCAACACGTGAAAACAAAACTTTCCTCACATCCTTGATTTCAAAACGGATCAAATGCTTTACCACATGTGTGTTTGGAGGCTGATTTCATCACTGCTTGTTTGTTTGTTTTGATCGAGACAGAAGCTGCCAAAGGTGAACAAGGACCTGGCTCTGAAGCTGATGGAGGAGGGTGACGATGAAGCCGAGGAGGCTCCGAGGAAAAAGAAGGGCAAGGTAGGAAACGGGCTCAGCTCTCCTCCCTTCACCGTTTTCTTTTGGGCGTCGAGCTCGGTTAATTCAGGGATGATTCAGGCTGAATGCTGCCGCTTGCGTCATTCACGCTTTATGATGCAGACGCCCGCACGGCCACGGGAAGGTTCAGTTCTCCCCTCGGGCTACGGAGTGTGTGTCTGCACAGCTTTTAGGTTATGTCACAGGAGAAATCGGTTCCGTTTGATTCATTCTGAAAGAATACAGAAACGTTCCTTTAACGCTTTAGTCATGCGTCTGTGCTTTAGCTGTAAGATGTAGCAGGAAACACTTTCACACGTTTCCCTCTTCCACGACTGCAGGCGCTCCCGAGCATCCTGGGAGACGATCGATTCAAGGTGATGTTCGAGAATCCGGACTTCCAAGTGGACGAGCAGAGCGAGGAGTTCCGGCTGCTCAACCCCATCGTCTCCAAGGTGGGACTAAAGAGGAAGAAGAAGCTGCGTCTGCTGGCTCAGCAGGACGCCGCCTCCCAACAGGTAACCGGTTGCTGCTGCTCTCCGGTTTGTTATTCTGAACGGGAGACGTCATTCTGCTCCTCGTTTCTCTTCAGGCGGCAGAAGACGAAGAGCCGGAGGGCAAAGCCAGCTCCGAGGAGGAGAGCTCCGACGACGACAAGAGCTGGGTGGAAGAGGTGAGGGAGCAGAGGAGGTTACTGCGGCAGGAGAACAGAGACCGGCGTCGGCAGGAGAGGAAGGACGCCGACCGAGACACCGTCCTGCTGGACCGGGGACAGAACCAAGAGAAGACGAGTCAGCCGCAGTTTTATCAGCTCAAACCTGGAGAGGAGTTCCGAAGTTTTAAGGACGTGGCCCACAAACAGAAACTACAGAAGTACGTTTTACTCCTGACGACAGAGTAGAAGCCGTCGCCCTCACAGGGACAGAGTAAGTGTTGTGTTTGTTCTCAGGGCGTCTCTGGAGGACCGGCTGAAGATGGAGGAAAGCTCTGGAATCAACAGCGCCGTCGACACGGCCGTGGGCAGCAAACAGCTGACCTTCACTCTCAGAAAGGTACTTCTGCGTGTACGCTGCTGTTGCACCTGTAAACGTTTCAGTTTGAAACAACCACAAAAACCTGCCGTGAATCACAGCTGAGGTGAAGTGGCTTCTGGGAATCCAACAGAGCACTACGAGACAGAAATGAGAGTTGTGTGAGTCAGCTGTATGAACAGGAATTCTGCTTTTCTTTTCAGTCGGAGCAGCAGAGGAAGCAGCAGCAGGCGGAGCGGGAACACCGCGAGGAGAGGAAGAAGCTGCGCCGAGCGGCCGGACACTTGAGCAGCAGCCGGGGGAGAGGCCGGGGGGGGAGGGGGAGGGGGAGAGGTCACTACTGAAGGGAGAGATCAGATGTGAACCTGAACATGAACTCACAGCAAAGACCTCCAAGCAGCTGGTTTAGATCTCCCCTCTGTACAAACGTCATACTGCAGCCGCGTCTTTACACCGAGAGAGGAAGATAAATGTTTTATCTTGTTGGATCAGTTGAACAAATATATTTGGTACAAAACAGACGTTTCTGCTGTTTGTTCTTGAAAATCTAACAATGTGCCTTTAAAGACGTCCTGAGATGGTTTTTTAATGTGTTTGGGTGGAAAACCCTGCAGCCTCAGGTGCGTCAAGACGTCAGCGACTTTGTTTCTCTGTGCAACAAAATGACGTTGCAGGTAATCGCTCAGTGTCACCACAACCGTTAGGACAGAGGAAGTAGCTGAGACCGCCTGTGTCCTCAACAGAAATGTTTTAAATCCAGTAGAAAAACATTTACAGTAATCAGCCGAGAGTAAAATGAGCTTAAACAGGAGGAGAGCTCCTGTACCGCTGGAGCCAGGCAACAGGACAGAAACCGAAAAGTCCATAAACTGTTAAAAAATAAATAAATAAAATGGACCTTAACTTTTTCAGAGGCGTCTTATGTTGAGAAATGGTCCTTTTTATATTGAATACATGCGCACACTCGCAAGTTCATGTTCAGAGTATAAAATGAGGATAACTTGAAGCTACTGCGACCTCAAGTCTAAGCTCAGTATCTGCAAAACAGACTGATTTGTGTTTTCTACATTTGAGTGAAGTCAGCTGTGGGTTTACATCCAGGGATTCGTTAGTCATGTAAATTAACCGTGGGACAAACATCTCCCACCTTTTGGCGTCCGGTGAGGATTAGGTGAAAGCAGATGATCCAGTCTTGTTCCCCTGCTCCGCTCTGAAACACAAAATAATCAGCTTGCTGCAACTTTACAGGCTTGAGAAGAAAAAGGCACATTTTCAGTTTAGCCTTTTGGTCTTTTCTTCTGAAAGTACAGAGTCGTGACTGACACCTCACAGTCGACCGCCAGGCCGCCTCCCTCCTCAATCTGTTCCCTGCAAATGGATCAAATGAGTAAAATGTGCTGATGCAGCCTTCTCTCTGAGCGTCAGGCCAAACACACAAAAGATGATCCAGTGAAAATACGGTCACCTACTTTTTTTTGTCCTCATCTCCACACGGCCGCGAGCTCGGACCTCTGAAAGAGGAGATGATGAGTCAGCAAAGAGTCCGATTAAATGTGTCGGAGCAGCCTATAGGTCACGTTTTATTAGTCATTTATATTTGAGATCATTTTAAAACCAAATGCTGCACAAAATCACCAGATTAGGCAGTTAAAGGTAGCATGAGGATAAGCACGGATTGTGCAGACGAGCAAAAAGGGTTTTGTGGCAACATGCCTGACACCACTGCCAAACCTAAATTACAAGTAACACCAGTCGGGACTCAGGGGAAATGTGCTGCCTTACCCTTTTTTGTTGTTGTTGAATTCTTTTGTGATTCATGACTGAATTATTGTGCAGTTCGCAGCAACACGTTTCTTCTCCGTGACCAGGACACGCCACAAAGAAGTGACGCGACGGTCCAAACTCTAGCAAGCCGTCAGGCTGCAGCAGCGTCCGTTGGAAGCAGCTGCACATCGGTCTCCGTCTGGGTCAGGGAGAAATGTTTTAAACGAGGTCAAGCCGTCATGGATTCTGCTCGTTGGCACCTGTAATCCTTCACCTCCGACACCGCGCTGGCGGCGTTAGTCAGCCTGGAGCAACTGTTGAATCAGTGGCTGGAAACTCGACAAGAACCAGTTAGGATGCGATCGTTTAATTTACTGTTATGCAACGAGCCTGCAAGTGCATTCAAGTCGGAACGGTTTCAAAGAAAGCAAATAGTTCTCATCTTACGAGAAGATGTTAGAGAAAACTTGGTGTGCTGACGCATCAGGGCTGGGTGCGAGCTGACGTTTCTATACCGGGTTGTGAGTAGAAAATAAGCAAAAGGCATAATTATGAATGCCACGCTGCAAAGAGATGGAGTTTAATTATAAAAGATTCAGAATTTTGAGAAAAGTTCAAACAGTTTGACCTTTGACCCCCAAACATCTGACAAACCACCATTCTACACGATCATCAGCGCTCCAGTGTTCAGATAACTCCTGACAGGATGTGGCGTCACCGCGGATGTGTTCTTTATACTGTTGCATCTTACGAAAGCCGACGACAGGATGTTAAAATTTCACAAAATCATCTAAACATGGACACAGAAGTGATCCTGCAGACTGCTCTCCATTCACTCGAGAGGCTTTTCATGCAATTTGTTTGAAAGCTATAAAAGAATTTTTTCAACAGCCGGCGAGACTCGTCACGCGCTCGGATCTGGATCGCACGAGCTGGCTAGGAGACGCTAGCCAAGATCTGATAAACAGAAACAGCAGCATCACCGTCAAGGCCCCCGAAGAAGTTCAACAACAATCAGGACGCTTGTGTGCCAGGAAGGCCTTGCAAACGTAGGAGTCAGGCCACAATAGTCCTGATAAACCAACCCGGAGGGAAACGGGTGAAGGGCGGAACTGGAAACTCTTATCTTGTGATGAGGGAGAGGCGTTGGGAAGCGATTCGTCTTCAGAGGTTCTTTGAGGATTCCTGCAGGGGCAGAAGCAAAATCACAGATTATGTCACTGCTGATTATAAAAATGCCCGTTTTTAGTTTTAGGTCATTGGTAAGAATGACTTAATTCACCAACACTTCCATACATCCAAGTGGAAATCTTTATTGTGGCTTCAAGACCTGGAGAAAATATTAAGCCCACAGATGTGGCCCCGCCGCTTCCTCCTAGAAGCAGCATTTCCACATGTGTTCGGGTCAAACCAACCATTTTCCTCCATTTGGTAACGTCTGCTAGCAGACCAGATGTCTAGCAGCAGCATCTTTTGGACTGATTAGATTGTGTGGTGAAGGAAATGTCTGGTGTTTGGTTAAGAAAAACATTTCACTGCCGTTCTCCTGCTGCCGCTTTCTGCCTAGCTTACATCAGCGTGTGACGTTTTATTCATGGAAAGCATTTAACTGTACATGGACTCTGGAAAATGTGTCACATTTACAGGAAATATTGTGGATGAGGGCATCAACTACATATATAAATGAATCCCGTTTCCAAAGACTGGTTGGAGAGTTTTTAAAAATGCATTTAAAACCTACTTTGGCCACGAGGCAAAGACCGCCCAGGCTGTTCTTGGTGAGAGGCCACCATCTGTGAGGGCATCAGGGTCCACTAAGACAGAAATCACACAACTAAGACTGTTGAGCCACTAAAATGTTCTCACGTTTAGAATAAAAGAGCACAGATGCACCTTCACAACCGTGACAACCATACTTCCCTGATCAGAGGATCTGAATGAGCTGGTGGCAATGCCTTGTGACCTTCTTTAATCTCATCAGGCAGGTCTGCAGCTCAGAGGCATGGAGCAAACTGCTGCCACGTCGGGTCACATCACTGAGACTTTGCTGTCGGGTAGAGCCAGCAGATTGTTTCAGGTCGCCCGGCCTGACTGGACACCTCTGGGATTAACACAAAAGTGGTGCAGGCTCCTTAAAGGGGACCGAGCTAATGGAGTCCCGTTGTGTGATGCTCTGATCTGGAAACCTTTTTACTCTTTCATTTCGTCTTGTTTGTACTACTGCAACGGGCTCTTCACCCGTCTAAGTAAAATGTCCTTAGATCAGTTACGGGTAGTTCTGGTCACCAAGTCCTCCAAACACACCCACATCTCCACCTCCAGCTTCACTGGCTGCCAGTCAGCTTCAGGGTTCATTTCAAGATCCTGGTTCTGGTCCATAGGGCCTTACATGGACAAGCACCATCTTACATTGGTGATCTTCTCAGTCCCTACACCTCCAGCAGGTCCTTGAGGTCCAGTGATCAAATTCTACTGGTTGTGCAGCACCAGGCTAAAGGTCAAAGGTGACAGATCATCTGCTGCTGTGGCCCCCAGACTCTGGACCTCTCTCCCCTGAGCCTGAGATCAGTGGACTCAGTGGTCTCCTTTAAAAAGCAGCTGAAGACTCACTTGTTCAAGCTGGTTTTGGTGGGACCTCCTGTAGATACGCTGCTTGCTCGTTGGCTTCTTTTCCTGCTGCTGTTTCTGTCTCTTAAATTTTAGATCCTTTTTTTTTTATCTTGAGAGCCACTATACAAATGAGCTAATCCTCGTGACTGCAGGAGTGTCCACCTGTGTCCTGTGGCGTCTAATATAAATGCTTGGAGAAATCAAAGTTCACAATCCTCACCGTACTGCCCACTTTGTCCAGATGTTGTGGACGCAGATGTGTCACGGTATCTTCAGCTTTAATGATGAACTCATTCAGGATTAGGGTTACCGACATCATCTGGACCTGCAGCCTTTTTCTGGCAGACAGTAGGAAGGGGAGGTCAGGGGAGCCCCAGCATCTCCAGATGTGGATGATGACAAGGATGAAGCAGCAACAGCAGGATCACCGTTGTGGAATAAAATCAGCTGAGGTGTGACAGGAAAGCTGTGTGGCTGGGCCAGGAGCAGCGTGCTGAACTGAACGTACGTATTAAAGAACATGTTTTCATTGACTTTTCCAGACTTCCATCTGTTATCCTTGAATTGTGTAATGTTCTCCGTTTTTTGCTTCCGCTGGAGCTTTAGCTCTTTCTTTCACGTCTCTGGGTTTTATATTTTGACCTTTAAGTTGCTTTTGTACACTCGTTAATAATTCCCCAATTCCCTCGTCATGTAATGTTTAAGTGATTTTTAGGGACATTTCTCAACTCTTTCTAAAAGGTATTTAAAGCTAGAATGCTGATTTGATTTTTATTGAGCTTTTATTAACTTGTACAGCGGTCGAAATGACTCAGTGACTCCAGAAGTGATAAACAGCTGTGTTGAAATATCTTTGTGAATAACAAAGTCTCAACTCCAAAGTCAAAAACGATTTGTTTGCTTGGAATATCCCGCTGGGATTATTGAAGTATTGTCCAGTTTGGTTCAGTTGACTTTGCTGAGTCAGATTTGACAAAACAAGAATTTAAATGTAATAATAATGGTGATAAAAAGCTTTAAAAGGCCTTCAGAACTACTACTAGCTATGAAAATACTGGTTATTTGAAGTTTCGAGGGGGGGGAATCTGCTGAATAATTATAAAAAGCTAAATAGTGGTGTTTTATGTCTTAAACTAAAACAATCTGACGTGTAACGGTGACGTTTGGCCCTCCTGTTCCCTTAATTCCCAGCAGTAGTGGAGTCTCTTTATATCCCACCATGTGGATGCGGTGACAAGCCTAAACCGGTTCCTACGTGGATGGGAGGCCGGTTTCAGCTGGCTGCGTTGCTGTGGTAACGGCTCCTCCATAAATACTCGGAGGCTCCTCCGCCGGCTTCACTGGCAGTAACACCTCCAGCAGCGCGCGTCGCCGGGAAGGGGACCTGCTTTTTAAAACCCATCTCTCTGGTCTAATGGACAAACTCTTTGTAAATGCTTTTTAAGGTAAGCATCGTTTTGTTTTTGGTGCGTTTCCTACGTCATACTTCTGTTTAGTGGTAGATTTAGCGGCTTTAAAATGATACAGAACTACTACGTGGCCGGCTTGACTCGAAGCTAACGTCTTTGTTACAGCTGTGAAGTAGCTAGCAAGACGCTATCCCGCACTTTCAAGCGTTTCATGGGCAATATATCTGTTTAGTTAGATTTTATTCACGGATCGCTTATAAAATTGCCAGTTTCGATTACTTTTGTTTAAATATACCAAAATTCAATGAACGTCGCCTCATGGCATGAAAGCGCTCCAAGCGGAACCGGTATTTTACGTCAGTGAAATCCTAGCCGCTGATTCGTCAACGCTCGCTCAGTCTCTCGAGTTGAAGGCGGACCCGTTTCTGATTTGGTAAAATGGGGAGTTGGGCGGTGCTTAGATGATGGGCTTATTACATGACTTTTGGTGTCAAATTCTCGTGACATTTATAAAAGGGAATGTCGTTAATAAACGTAAATGGATGTCTGGATAGTCTTGATTCTCACAAAGAGACCAGTAACCTGAAGCACGAAGCGCCACATCAGTCTAGCATTACATATGTAATAACGTTTTTGCAGGTAATGATGTAATAACCATTTAAGATTTGATATGTTCTACTTATGATGTAATAACCATGTAAGATTTGATAATATGTTCTACTTATGATGTAATAACCATGTAAGATTTGATAATATGTTCTACTTATGATGTAATAACCATGTAAGATTTGATAATATGGTCTACTTTTATGTTTTTTAAGAATCCTCACACAAGGAAATCGCACTCCAGCTGCTCAGCAGGCCCTGGCCTTGAGTCCTACCTGAAGGGGTTTAATTTCACCGGTGAGCCGCCTTGGCCTCATTGCACCTGAGTCCCAACAGCTCCACATTTTGTCTCTTTCAGATCCAAGTAAGTGTCTTTGTTATCCCAAATGCTTTGGGAATGACTCGTCTTTGGACTGTAGGTGGCTTTTATCTCATGCTTGGGGGATTTACACGATCAATAGTCCAGAAGGCACTTAGAGGCTGTATAACAGTGTTTTCCCCTTTTCTTCCTCCAGTTTACCTTTGATTTAGCTAAACAAGTTAACAAGATGAATCCAGCCACACCAACGGATCTTGACTTCTCCTTCCTTGAAGAGGGTTTCTCTGCTCGGGATATTGTTGACCAAAAAATCAACGAGTCATCCCTGACGGTGAGCATCCTGTGCTGGAATGTTTACTTCATAGTTGTCAACATTTATTTTTATTTTGAGACAATCAGCAGGATGCAAACTAAACTTTCTCATTGTTTTCATCTACATGACAGGACGACAGGGATGCTTTCTATGTCTGTGACCTGGGGGACGTCTTAAAGAAACACCTTCGCTGGGTGAGGGCGCTGCCTCGCGTTACTCCCTTCTATGCTGTCAAGTGCAACGACAGCCAGGCGGTAGTCATGACTCTGGCATCTCTGGGAACCGGCTTCGACTGTGCAAGCAAGGTGCTTTTTATTGGAACATTTCCCCTAAAGCTCTTACTGGAAAATTGCACAGACGCATTTAGGAGTTCTTGGCTGACCGTTTGTTTTGTCTCCCTCCAGATGGAGATTCAGCTGGTCCAGTCTTTGGGTGTCGACCCGAGCAGAATTATTTATGCCAACCCCTGCAAGCAGGTTTCTCAGATCAAGTATGCATCGTCACACGGGGTCCAGATGATGACCTTTGACAGTGAAGTGGAGCTCATGAAAGTGGCCCGTTGCCACGACAATGCCAAGTAAGACTTTCAGCATTTAGGTGTTGATTAGGTCCATTTTTACAGCTTTTGACTTTTCTGTTAACCCTCCCGTCTCGTGTCCAGGCTTGTGTTGCGCATCGCTACCGACGACTCAAAGGCAGTTTGCCGTCTGAGCGTCAAGTTTGGGGCCACTCTGAAAGCTTGCCGAGGTCTTTTGGAGCGAGCCAAGGAACTGGGGCTGGACGTGATCGGTGTCAGTTTTCATGTCGGGAGCGGCTGCACCGATGCGGAGACCTACACCAAAGCCATTGCAGATGCTCGCTGCGTCTTTGACATGGGGGTGAGTTGCGGCTAAACCCTGCATGCAGATGTGAGTGATCACGGTTAAAAAAGGAAAACTGTACCGTAACTCTGATGTGCAGGAGGAGCTGGGCTTTGAGATGGACCTTCTGGACATCGGAGGTGGTTTCCCTGGTTCTGATGACACCGAACTGAAATTTGAAGAGGTAACAAAAGTTTGTTAGCAACGGAATTACAAGTATTTGTCCAGATAATTGGTTTAGTGTGATTTCTGCATTTAGATCGCAGCTGTGATCAACCCGGCCCTCGATAAGTACTTTCCCGCTGACGCCGGTGTGAGAATCATCGCTGAGCCGGGACGCTTCTATGTTGCGTCTGCCTACACGTTGGTGGTGAACATCATCGCAAAGAAGGTCATTATGGATGACGAGTCAGCCTCTGATGGTAACGGCATTGATTGAAATACTGTGTAAGAAGATATTTATCATATAAGCTCCATTTAATTAAAAGCTTTTTTTTTTTTTTGCAGAGGAAGACGAAGGAACCAGCGACAGGACTCTGATGTACTACGTCAACGATGGCGTCTACGGATCCTTTAATTGCATCTTTTATGACCACGCCCACTGTTTGCCTACGCTGCATAAGGTTTGTGAAATTCACCAGCTTCTCTTAGTGGATCTGGGTCAAAAACACAAAAGTAATGTTCTTCTGATTTACAACAGAAGCCGAAGCCAGATGAGGCCCTGTACCCCTGCAGCATCTGGGGCCCGACATGCGACGGTCTGGACCGCATTGTGGAGCAGTGTTCCCTGCCAGACCTGCAGGTGGGCGACTGGCTGGTGTTTGACAACATGGGAGCCTACACCGTAGCTGCGTCCTCCACATTCAACGGCTTCCAAAGACCCGACATTCATTACGTCATGTCCCGACCCGCCTGGTGAGTCCTCCTCACGGAGTCTGATTAATGGTGTCGGACAGCCGTTCCTAACAAGAATCTTATTGATTTTGGGTTTTTTAGGCTACATGTGCAGCAGATCTGCTCCCAGGGCCTGCCAGCTCCTGCGGAGGACTCTTCCCCGTTCGAGGTGGTGGCGTGCTGCGGCCGAGAGAGCAGCTTGGAGATGCCCACTAAGCCTTGCTGTGCTCACGTGGTTTAAACACACAGAGAAACACAATGTTCCTTAGAGCTAGCATTTTATCGGTAGGGAGCGAGCCGTAACATGTTCAAGGCCAACGACTTGACTGGAGAACGAGAGGGACAAGTGTCTGCACACATTTCTGTGTTCTGTTTAAAAGCTGGGGGTCGACCTTTGATGAAATGAGGCTGAATCGTACTGGAGCTGTCTGATCCGAGCAGGATGGGGCAGCGCTGTTCTAAAGTATTAATAGGGATCCATCTAGCAGATTCCTGATGACCCGGTTTGGTAAACAGCCCTGCTCCATCTGTGTGATGTCAGCGGTCATTCAGACAGTTGGTGTGGTTCAGTTTCTCTAATGGCTGCTATAATATTTATATTTTCCAGATCTCCACTTCTGTGCAGAACCGTTCTAGTGTTAATCCTCAAGATCGTAACATCTCGTGTTTTTTACTATAATTTATGAAGCAGGTCCGTGTTGATCCGTCTGCATGAATCCACTCAGCATGTCCGTAGCAGAAACACCGCCTGTTTGCAAAAAGTCTTAAAGATTAACATTTGAATCGCAGGGACTCAAACGCCGACTGGACCTCTCCTCTTCTCCTTTTTGTTTCCACGTTTTATTTGTATTATTAACCAGACTGAACCATGCATTTGAACTGGATATGAAAGAGACAGGATTGCACGCTCATATTGCTTTCCTATGGAAACTTTGGAAGTTTTGTATTTTTTTAATAAATAAAACATTAGGTGCAGAGCCGTGTGAGAGTACTTCTTTAGGATGAAATCTACGAGCATCATGAATCTCAACGCCCCTTCTGGTGGTTCAGGTTTACAGAAGCAAATTTCAGTGAAGAGTAACTGAATATGAATGTTAATGAGCAGTAACAGGAAGTGACCTCATGAAGTTTCACAGCTGGAGTTTAATTTAATCAGAAAGGTGGCAGATTCCTCCATAGATGTTTGTGTACTTACTATTAGCTATGATGCTGTTGCAGCTGTTGGCCTAAAGGGGGAGCAAGAGGATAAAAACAGGATTTCTGTTTACTCTTAGTTACAATAAATAATAGGGTGTTACTTTTGTCTTCTAATTTCCCTGTTAAAATATTAACTTTGACTTTCAGATTTTAATTGTTCCGACCAAAAACACTTAAGATCCCCAAGCTTAAAGGGACTTTACGGAGTTTTGAATTTTTATGATTGCGATTGCCCCCAAAAGAGGGAGCTGAGCCAGAAAGCCAGGCTCTCGATTTACCGGTCGATCTACGTCCCAATCCTCACCTATGGTCATGAGCTTTGGGTAATGACCGAAAGAACGAGATCGCGGATACAAGCGGCCGAAACGAGTTTCCTCCGTAGGGTGGCCGGGCTCAGCCTTAGAGATAGGGTGAGGAGCTCGGACATTCGGGAGGGACTCGGAGTAGAACCGCTGCTCCTCCGGATCGAAAGGAGTCAGTTGAGGTGGTTTGGGCATCTGGTCAGGATGCCTCCTGGACACCTCCCTGGGGAGGTGTTTCGGGGATGTCCTGCCGGCAGGAGGCCCCCGGGTCGACCCAGGACACGTTGGAGAGGTTACATCTCCAATCTGGTCCGGGAACGCCTTGGGGTCCTGCCGAAGGAGCTGGTGGAGGTGGCCGGGGAGAGGACAGTCTGGAGCTCCCTAGTTGGGATGCTGCCCCCGCGACCCGGACCCGGATAAGCGGAGGAAGACAACAAAAGACTTCTGTAATGTACTTGTGATCGTGTATTTATGTTAGTTTCATAAGTTATTAGCCATAATCTTCACGATTATATCAAGTAAAGGCTTGAAATGTCTCACTGCATGTAATGAGACTCATGTTGGTTTCACTTTTTCTCTCTCTCACACACACACACACACACACACACACACACACACCTAGCCACAACTGCTCGGGAGCACGCTGGCAGAATCGAGGCTGCCACACAGTCAGCACCACCAGTCCCTCTAACCAACACCAGCAGACAAGGAGAATAAAGTGTCTTGCCCAAGGGCTACGTCCCAATACTTGCACTTCCACCCTTGTGTCACACATTCCCATTCCTGTCCAGTGTGTAGGGTGTCCTGACTCTTAAATGTCGACACTGGCGCCACACCCTTTTGCATCCTTGATTTGTCCGGTGTTAACATTTAAGAAGTCGCGACTGATGACACAACGCTCACTGTCCCAATTCTGCTGTAATTTGCACACTTGCTTACTACGCACTCAAAGCCTTAAGTTCACTTCCACCAAGTGCACTCCATAGAGGTCAGCAGGTAGTGTGTATTGGGACCGAGCCTGGGTTCGAACCAACAACCCACTGATTACAGGGCGAACTCTTAACTCTTGAACAGCCATTGCCCCGATACCTGCTACACTGAGCAGTCATGAATTACCTAAGACACATTATGACGGTTAATGAGTAGCCACACATTTACAGCAGTCCCATCAACAAGAAGAATCTGGACACGTGTTGGATCGTTTCATTACAGCCAAGCCCTTCCTCTCATAGTGACTCCTGATGTACTCGGCAATGACGTGCTCGTTGTTCAGCTCCTTCCTGAACACCATGACGAAAGACTTAGGGGCCAAGTGACAGCAGAGGATGCTGTAGCTAGAAATGAGAACGGCTGCACCGCTTATAGCTGGTTTATATCTTATAGCTGGTTTAGATCTCCCCTCTAAAGTGAGAAACAGAGGGTGGAAGAGCTTCCAGATGATCATAAACAGCACCACGCTGACGGTGACTAACGATGCATTTTTGTACAAATCAGGCAACTGTTTCCCCTTGAATGCAAAGATGAAGCAAATAAAGCCCAAGACCGAGTTATAAGCTGCTGTGGCTACGAAAAGCCTTCGGTCAGCTAGGTCACATGGTACAAAACAGATTTAGGATAATCGTATACAATCAGCCAAGTCAAGGACAGACCCAACTGGATGCCCGAGAAGATGAAGACGACGACCAACGGCCGGTTCAGCCTCTTAATCCAGGCTCTAATCCTTACATCAAAGTTCAATCCCAGCAAAATCTGAAGCAAGTTAGCCAAAATACACGACATGCACACGGCAAAACCGAAGAGAGGGATGTCCACGCAGGATGTCTGAGTGGGTTTTCCTGGCAAGGTAAAGATTAGGGAGAAGTTGAACAGCAGGGACCAAAGCTCCCTCCAACCGACTTCACAATGGGAGTGCTACAGTTCAGTTTGATCACAACACCAAATGCAATGCAGACGATTATCCCAAGGGCTGCAAAAACGCAGAGAAGGATGGGAACAGGGTCGATGCGGCAGAGATAGTCGTCAGTTTTGTTGAGACACACTTTGTTTTGCTCATCTGGATACCTCAAGTATGAGCAGGGTTCACATTTTTCACCTGCAAAGGTAAACAACAAGAAAAAGTGAGTGTTAAAAATAGCACACCTGAATAAGCCAGAACATAAAACGAAACAGTGAATGTGCCGTATGGCTGCCTTTTCAACAGGAAACGTGTCGGACCGTTTGTAGGCGAGATGCTTCCGGCTCCACACTCCTCACAATAGCAGCACTGGCTGCCAATTTTATAGTCCAACATGTGTCCTGCGTCGCATGTTTTTGCACATTCAAAGGCAGTCACCTTAAATGAAGTGGTGGAACTGGTGCATCATAGTCATAAATTCTTTTGGGATATTTATAAATGAATTATTTATCTCACCTTCACAGATTTCATTTTATTAATTAGATATTCTGGAAGAACGATAGTTCCGTTTGGGCAATATTCTCCAACTGGTTGTATTTCTATGCCCTGACCGGATCCAGACTTGTTCCAGTATACGATATCGTACCCTAAACCGGGGTCTCCATCTTTGAAGTATAACGTTGGGGTGTTGACGGTGATGTTGACTTTCTGGTTTTCCCTAAAAAGCTGAGGAGACGAGTATAAACACGAGTAAACAGAATCTGGATTAACTGGTTTCATCATATCTTTTTACTAACACATTGTCTAATCTGTAGTTTTCTCCATTTATATAAGAAATAATGTGAGAATCCAAAATAACAACAAGCTCGCTGGATATTTCTTATGTTTCTGTCTGAATTTAAAGTTAGAATATGGAACTTTTGAATAAAAAGCCATATTAAATAAATCCTCCACAGGGTGTTTATAGGTGTGCAGAATCAATGTACAGTTAAGCTAAATTTAAAAAGATAAATAATCAAAATTGTATTTTGTCGGGCACAACCTTAGGTTAAAACACAGACAATTAAAAATGTAACTCCCAAAACAAAAAATAACAGCTCCAATTACACACAGACATTACCTGATGAGCTTGTGATTGGTGTCAATGTGCACCATATACTTTGGGCAAGGAACTGTGTACATCCTTCTCACTACACATCCCAGATGTGTCATTCGAGCAAGTACACCCGCACTGTCCACACGATGCATGGATGCATACAGTCGGTCCCACTGTACTCTATGTCCCTGGGCAAGTAGAGCACCTCGGACTACTCTGTACCCAGCATCTGGCATGTTGCTCTTAATTACTGTGATAAAATAATCTAGTTCCTCATCACTGCATTTACTGTATGTGGCAGATACAAATAAATAAATTTTCAGACATCCGTCTAAATAGAGTTGCTCTGGATACACCAAGGAGTTTGGTAATGACACTTGTTGGCAGACCCATTTCCACAAGGTGTTCGAGAGCCTCTCGCGACACCGCCAATTGTTGACGGCCACGAGAACCTCTTTCAACGTGTACCGTTATTAATGTCTTTTGATTATCTCTTTCCTGCTGGATAATAGTATTCAGATTGGAAAGAGCAGAAAGTATATCCTCTCCCTCCCACATCAACAATGTCACCTAGAGCACCTAATAAAACTAAATAATGGTGACAAGCAAACTGTAGCCCTTCCCCATCAACAGGTTGCCTCTCCAAGATGCTTGACAGTCGATCGTAAAACCTCTGAAGGATGTCACGCCTCAATGATTCCTAGAGGAAAAAAACAAAACAAAAACAGAACAAACATGAATTGGATAACTGTTGGGTAATAGAAATAAAATAACAACTTCCAAATATCTTATGGCACTTTTATTTTTTAACACTCCAGCTATGATAGTTTAAATAAAAAAACATTTTAAAATAAGACCAACTGTAGATTCAAAGGTACATGAAATGATGAAGCAGTATTTCTGTTTATTATGTGCCAGAGCTCATTGGCCAAAATTTAAAGATGTATTTTATTTAAAAAAATAATATTTCTTTAACTATCGCACACCACCAAAACCATCGCACAAAATTGCGGGCCAAACTCAATATTTGTTGAAAAGTTTATTTACAGATGTCTTGTTATTCAATTGGAAAGAAACTTATTTTTGCATCTGAACACAGAATCTGATATGACCAAATTACACACGAGCAAGTACATTTTAAATAAAACACATCACTCGTTACTCAATTTTTATTTACTCTTTTTACTCCTTACAATGTGTACATATTCAGTATTTAGATTGTTTTACCTTTTGGATATTTTAAGTTTGTCTGTTTTATGTTTTATTTTAGTTTACTCTTTATTATTATGTTTTACTCTCCTGTTTGGCTCCTGTAATGAACGTTATTGCTGCTGTGACATCACAGTTTCCCCACTGAGGGACAATAAAGAGATTTTCTATTCTATTCTTCAATTTGTAGTCTGTCCAGTTCCCATTTTAGAGTAAGTTGAATCTTTTTTTTACAGGCCAGCAACAAAAACCAAAAATAGCAATTATCTTCTATGAAAATATCTCAGTTATTAACTTTCATGCTTTGGAGCAGAAAAGTTCATGACAATTAAATGTTTCAAGCTCAGATCTCTCCACTCTGATGGTCACCTGTTCCAGCCAGATACCTTCTTTCTAGGCGTTCAAAGTCGGAAACTCGCTGAGTCAACTGGGCGCTTAGAGGAGTATCTTCAGTTGTTTAAGACTGAGGGTAACGCTGTACACGCTGATTCGACTAGCATGGATGCTAATGATCGTAAACATAAAAGAGGCCTTGCTTCGTCTCGCGCGCTAACGCCGCACAGCGCTGTGGGATTAGAAGTCTTATCAGCAAAATCGCCCGGCGGGTCAGTTTTAATATTATATATTTGATAATTGATTTTGCAGGGCAAATAAATATAGACCAAGGGCTTGAGTTTGACAACCGTGGCCTAAAAAATGGTACCTAGACACGCTAACTAAACAAATGTTCGCTTGAGTTTAGCTTGATGTTAAACTAGATGAAGAATGGACCAGACTTCACATAACGTCTGGACTGAATTGAACATAAAACATTTTACTTGACAATGAAGAACGCTTCTACTCATAATTCTATAACATTGCTCCAATTACAACGCGGGAATAAGATAAAACTGTTACTCACAGATTGTGACCGGTCCATTCCGCTCTGCCGTGTGAACTGCAATACGCATGCGCAAAGCAGATCTGTTCCGTAACATAAGGAGCCATATGATTGGCTGAAAGCGAACAGCCCTGGCAGAATCAAATATTTGATTGACAGAGTCATTAGCCAATGGTGACGTTTGTTGATCTGCGACGTTAGGAGTGTATCGAAATTCAGCACACCGATTTCTCTCACGAATGCAGGAAGGTTCACAAATGAGAAGCTGTTCGTAAATGCACGTTCAGCAATTCGTATGATCTGTGAGTTTATATTACAAGTGTTCTTACAAATTATATTTGTGAACCACAGAGTGTGAACTTCAGAATTAGCGTGTGCATTTGTGGAAAATGTTGCGTGACTTATTTTTTCACATTATATTTATGAGTCAAAGAGTGTGCGCGCGCACACACACACACACCTTCACAAACGCTGAAAACGCACGTGGCGCTGCACGTGACGCTGCCTGTTTACGCTTTATTACGTCGCTTTGTTACGTCATCCTGCCAGCCTATAAATAGGGCGCTAGAACCCCTTTGTCAGTCAGTCAGCTAAGCTTAGCTGGAAGGATGAGTGTGTGGATTCGGGGATCTCTTGTCAACTCGTACACTCAGAAATTTCTGTAAATTTACTGCAGAATTCCAACAGTAACATACAGTTTTTCCAAATTACGGTAGGATAATGTTAAATCTGATGTTTTTTCTGTTGAATAAGGACAGCTGGAAAATTACGGCAAAAAACCGGTCTGGTCTAATACAGTATTTCCTTTGAAGCACAGTTTTGAAGTTGTCAACTTGAACAGCCAGTTATGTTGAAGAAGAAGAAAAAGAAGACAATCACTCTTCATCCTCCAACTTGAAAGCTTCTGAAAGGTGAGTTTATCACTCTTAAGAATGTAAATCGTGGTTTTGGTTAGTATTAAGTCAATAGTTCCTAGCCTACATGAAGTGAAACTGTTTAATTGTAACATTAATATATTACTGGACACGCTGGTCTGGTTGGTTAGACCAGTGTTTGAAGTGGAAAACACACACACACACACACACACACACACACACACACACACACACACACACACACACACACACACACACACACACACACACACACACACACACACACACACACACACACACAAATTAAAATAATACTGATAGCGTGGACTAGAAGACAGGTGATGGTTTACGTATTTAAATGATGATCAGGCTGCTGTAAAATGTAATCTCCATCCACATCCAGACACAATTATCCTCTATTCTTTCTCTAGTTGCTCTGCTCTTGTCTGGGCTGACGTAGCTGACGGTGCGCACGGCGCGCCTAACTAGCGGCTGATGCACATTTTACGCATTTGGAGAGGTGGGCTGGATGCTTTGCTTTTACTGGAAGATGGTCCACTTAACGCGCGGGTGTAGACTACATATTAATGACAAATGAATTAAAATTTAATTGTGAGTTTTTACTTCATATTTTAGAAATAAAAATGACAGGGGAACACATTTATGACGTCTTTTCAAACGAAATTTTCTAGCGCGACCTGCCTGCTTCACTTAAGTCACTGCTTATTAAGGTCCGTCCAAAATTACCGTGGGAAACGGGTAATAATGGCTCTTTGATGGGATCAGGTTGCCGACCCCTGGTATAAGATCTGAGCTGGTAAAACAAAAATCCTCATCAGCAGGCTTTTTTGAAAGTGTGGGGGGGCACAGCTGCCAATCACAAATTTTGCCGGGGACATGTCCCCGGCGTCCCCGGTTAAAATGACGCCTATGATTCTATGTAAAGATTGTCTGCGTAAACCTGAATAGGTCCAACCCAGTCTTACTGTGAGACCGGGTTGACGAGTCACGCTTGTGCGTAATCATAGCTGAAGAAGATGTGAGATTCTGGGATTCTCCTCAGACGGCTCCTGGATGTGTCGCCACATTGGAGACAGGAACAAGCACTATTCAGCCAAAGTTTCATAATCAGGGAACATTTTCTAAGTGACAAGTCTCTCTGAGAGACAGGGTTTGGAAAACATTCGCTTCAGTGGGAGGAAGCTTCCCGCATGCGCTCTGGTTCTGCAACGCGCTCCAAGCCAATCTCCACAACTTCAGCTCGCTGTGCACATATGCGCTGACAGCGAGCTGCGCTGAGCAGTGTCCAGCTCAGATGTTCAGATGGGAATCTTTTTGTTTATTTATACATTTATAGGACACATACTATATTATGATAATATTTTTACATTTTTTGGACACATACTAAAGTATGACATTATTTATACATTTTTAGGACACATACTATAGTATGATATTATTTATAAATTTTTAGGACACATACCTTAGTATGATATTATTTATACATTTTTAGGACACATACTGAAGTATGATATTATTTAAACATTTTTAGGACACATACTATAGTATGCAATTATTTTTACATTTTTTAGGACACATACTATAGTATGATATTATTTATACATTTTAGGACACATACTATAGTATGATATTATTTATACATTTTTAGGACACATACTGTAGTATGATATTATTTATACATTTTTAGGACACATACCTTAGTATTATATTATTTATACATTTTTAGGACAAATACTATAGTATGATAATATTTATAAATTTTTAGGACACATACTATATTATGATATTATTTTTACATTTTTTGGACACATACTAAAGTATGACATTATTTATACATTTTTAGGACACATACTATAGTATGATATTATTTATAAATTTTTAGGACACATACCTTAGTATGATATTATTTATACATTTTTAGGACACATACTATAGTATGCAATTATTTTTACATTTTTTAGGACACATACTATAGTATGATATTATTTATACATTTTTAGGACACATACTAAAGTATGATATTATTTATAGATTTTAAGGACACATAATATAGTATGATATTATTTATACATCTTTAGGACACATACCTTAGTATGATATTATTTATACATTTTTAGGACACATACCTTAGTATTATATTATTTATACATTTTTAGGACAAATACTATAGTATGATATTATTTATACATTTTTAGGACACATACTATAGTATGATATTACTTTTACACTTTTTGGACACATACTAAAGTATGATATTGTTTATACATTTTTAGGACACATACTATAGTATGATATTATTTATACATTTTTAGGACACATACCTTAGTAAGATATTATTTGTACATTTTTAGGACAGATACAGTAGTATGACATTATTTATACATTTTTAGGACACATACTATAGTATGCAATTATTTTTACATTTTTTAGGACACATACTATAGTATGATATTATTTATAAATTTTGAGGACACATACTATAGTATGATATTATTTTTACATTTTTTGGACACATACTAAAGTATGATATTATTTATACATTTTAAGGACACATACTATAGTTTGATATTATTTATACATTTTTAGGACACATACCTTAGTATGATATCATTTATACATTTTTAGGACACATAATATAGTATGATATTATTTATACATTTTTAGGACACATACCTTAGTATGATATTATTTATACATTTTTAGGACACATACTATAGTATGCAATTATTTTTACATTTTTAGGACACATACTATAGTATTAAATAATTTATACATTTTTAGGACACATACTATAGTATGATATTATTTTTACATTTTTGGACACATACTAAAGTATGATATTATTTATACATTTTTAGGACACATAATATAGTATGATATTATTTATACATTTTTAGGACACATACCTTAATATGATATTATTTATACATTTTTAGGACACATACCTTAGTATTATATTATTTATATATTTTTAGGACACATACTATAGTAGGATATAATTTATACATTTTTAGGACACATACTAAAGTCTGATATTATTTATACATTTTGAGGACACATACTATAGTATGATATCATTTATACATTTTTAGGACTTATACCTTAGTATGATATTATTCATAAATTTTTAGGACACATACCTTAGTATGATATTATTTATACATTTTTAGGACACATACCTTAGTATGATATTATTTATACATTTTTAGGACACATACTGTAGTATGATATTTTTTATACATTTTTAGGACACATACTATAGTATGCAATTATTTTTACATTTTTTAGGACACATACTATAATATGATATTATTTATACATTTTTAGGACACATACTATAGTATGATATTATTTATACATTTTTTAGACACATACTAAAGTATGATATTATTTATACATTTTTAGGACACATACTATAGTATGATATTATTTATACATTTTTAGGACACATACCTTAGTATGATATTATTTATACATTTTTAGGACACATACCTTAGTATGATATTATTTATATATTTTAGGACACATACTGTAGTAACATATTATTTATACATTTTTAGGACACATACTATAGTATGCAATTATTTTTACATTTTTAGGACACATACTACAATATTAAATAATTTATACATTTTTAGGACACATACCTTAGTATTTTATTATTTATACATTTTTAGGACAAATACTATAGTATGCAATTATTTTTACATTTTTTAGGACACATATTATAGTATGATATTATTTATACATTTTTAGGACACATACTATAGTATGATATTATTTTTACATTTTTTGGACACATACTAAAGTATGACATTATTTATACATTTTTAGGACACATACCTTAGTATGATATTATTTATACATTTTTAGGACACATACTGAAGTATGATATTATTTATACATTTTTAGGACACATCCTATAGTATGCAATTATTTTTAAATTTTTTAGGACACATACTATAGTATGATATTATTTATACATTTTTAGGACACATACTGTAGTATGATATTATTTATACATTTTTAGGACACATACTATAGTATGCAATTATTTTTACATTTTTAGGACACATACTATAGTATTAAATAATTTATACATTTTTAGGACACATACTATAGTATGATATTATTTTTACATTTTTTGGACACATACTAAAGTATGATATTATTTATAGATTTTAAGGACACATAATATAGTATGATATTATTTATACATCTTTAGGACAGATACCTTAGTATGATATTATTTATACATTTTTAGGACACATACCTTAGTATTATATTATTTATACATTTTTAGGACAAATACTATAGTATGATATTATTTATACATTTTTAGGACACATACTATAGTATGATATTATTTTTACACTTTTTGGACACATACTAAAGTATGATATTGTTTATACATTTTGAGGACACATACTATAGTATGATATTATTTTTACATTTTTTGGACACAGACTAAAGTATGATATTATTTATACATTTTTAGGACACATACTATAGTTTGATATTATTTATACATTTTTAGGACACATACCTTAGTATGATATCATTTATACATTTTTAGGACACATAATATAGTATGATATTATTTATACATTTTTAGGACACATACCTTAGTATGATATTATTTATACATTTTTAGGACACATACTATAGTATGCAATTATTTTTACATTTTTAGGACACATACTATAGTATTAAATAATTTATACATTTTTAGGACACATACTATAGTATGATATTATTTTTACATTTTTGGACACATACTAAAGTATGATATTATTTATACATTTTTAGGACACATAATATAGTATGATATTATTTATACATTTTTAAGACACATACCTTAATATGATATTATTTATACATTTTTAGGACACATACCTTAGTATTATATTATTTATACATTTTTAGGACACATACTATAGTAGGATATAATTTATACATTTTTAGGACACATACTAAAGTCTTATATTATTTATACATTTTGAGGACACATACTATAGTATGATATCATTTATACATTTTTAGGACACATACCTTAGTATGATATTATTTATAAATTTTTAGGACACATACCTTAGTATGATATTATTTATACATTTTTAGGACACATACCTTAGTATGATATTATTTATACATTTTTAGGACACATACTGTAGTATGATATTTTTTATACATTTTTAGGACACATACTATAGTATGCAATTATTTTTACATTTTTTAGGACACATACTATAATATGATATTATTTATACATTTTTAGGACACATACTATAGTATGATATTATTTATACATTTTTTAGACACATACTAAAGTATGATATTATTTATACATTTTTAGGACACATACTATAGTATGATATTATTTATACATTTTTAGGACACATACCTTAGTATGATATTATTTATACATTTTTAGGACACATACCTTAGTATGATATTATTTATATATTTTAGGACACATACTGTAGTAACATATTATTTATACATTTTTAGGACACATACTATAGTATGCAATTATTTTTACATTTTTAGGACACATACTACAATATTAAATAATTTATACATTTTTAGGACACATACCTTAGTATTTTATTATTTATACATTTTTAGGACAAATACTATAGTATGCAATTATTTTTACATTTTTTAGGACACATATTATAGTATGATATTATTTATACATTTTTAGGACACATACTATAGTATGATATTATTTTTACATTTTTTGGACACATACTAAAGTATGACATTATTTATACATTTTTAGGACACATACCTTAGTATGATATTATTTATACATTTTTAGGACACATACTGAAGTATGATATTATTTATACATTTTTAGGACACATCCTATAGTATGCAATTATTTTTACATTTTTTAGGACACATACTATAGTATGATATTATTTATACATTTTTAGGACACATACTGTAGTATGATATTATTTATACATTTTTAGGACACATACTATAGTATGCAATTATTTTTACGTTTTTAGGACACATACTATAGTATTAAATAATTTATACATTTTTAGGACACATACTATAGTATGATATTGTTTTTACATTTTTTGGACACATACTAAAGTATGATATTATTTATAGATTTTAAGGACACATAATATAGTATGATATTATTTATACATCTTTAGGACAGATACCTTAGTATGATATTATTTATACATTTTTAGGACACATACCTTAGTATTATATTATTTATACATTTTTAGGACAAATACTATAGTATGATATTATTTATACATTTTTAGGACACATACTATAGTATGATATTATTTTTGCACTTTTTGGACACATACTAAAGTATGATATTGTTTATACATTTTTAGGACACATACTATAGTATGATATTATTTATACATTTTTAGGACACATACCTTAGTATGATATTATTTATACATTTTTAGGACACATACTGTAGTATGACATTATTTATACATTTTTAAGACACATACTATAGTATGCAATTATTTTTACATTTTTTAGGACACATACTATAGTATGATATTATTTATAAATTTTGAGGACACATACTATAGTATGATATTATTTTTACATTTTTTGGACACATACTAAAGTATGATATTATTTATACATTTTTAGGACACATACTATAGTTTGATATTATTTATACATTTTTAGGACACATACTATAGTATGCATTTATTTTTACATTTTTAGGACACATACTATAATATTAAATAATTTATACATTTTTAGGACACGTACCTTAGTATTTTATTATTTATACATTTTTAGGACAAATACTATAGTATGCAATTATTTTTACATTTTTTAGGACACATATTATAGTATGATATTATTTATACATTTTTAGGACACATACTATATTATGATATTATTTTTACATTTTTTGGACACATACTAAAGTATGACATTATTTATACATTTTTAGGACACATACTATAGTATGATATTATTTATAAATTTTTAGGACACATACCTTAGTATGATATTATTTATACATTTTTAGGACACATACTGAAGTATGATATTATTTCTACATTTTTAGGACACATACTATAGTATGCAATTATTTTTACATTTTTTAGGACACATTCTATAGTATGATTTTATTTATACATTTTTAGGACACATACTATAGTATGATATTATTTATACATTTTTAGGACACATACTGTAGTATGATATTATTTATACATTTTTAGGACACATACTATAGTATGCATTTATTTTTACATTTTTAGGACACATACTATAGTATTAAATAATTTATACATTTTTAGGACACATACTATAGTATGATATTATTTTTACATTTTTTGGACACATACTAAAGTATGATATTATTTATAGATTTTAAGGACACATAATATAGTATGATATTATTTATACATCTTTAGGACACATACCTTAGTATGATATTATTTATACATTTTTAGGACACATACCTTAGTATTATATTATTTATACATTTTTAGGACAAATACTATAGTATGATATTATTTATACATTTTTAGGACACATACTATATTATGATATTATTTTTACATTTTTTGGACACATACTAAAGTATGACATTATTTATACATTTTTAGGACACATACTATAGTATGATATTATTTATAAATTTTTAGGACACATACCTTAGTATGATATTATTTATACATTTTTAGGACACATACTGAAGTATGATATTATTTATACATTTTTAGGACACATACTATAGTATGCAATTATTTTGACATTTTTAAGGACACATACTATAGTATGATATTATTTATACATTTTTAGGACACATACTATAGTATGATATTATTTATACATTTTTAGGACACATACTGTAGTATGATATTATTTATACATTTTTAGGACACATACTATAGTATGCATTTATTTTTACATTTTTAGGACACATACTATAGTATTAAATAATTTATACATTTTTAGGACACATACTATAGTATGATATTATTTTTACATTTTTTGGACACATACTAAAGTATGATATTATTTATAGATTTTAAGGACACATAATATAGTATGATATTATTTATACATCTTTAGGACACATACCTTAGTATGATATTATTTATACATTTTTAGGACACATACCTTAGTATTATATTATTTATACATTTTTAGGACAAATACTATAGTATGATATTATTTATACATTTTTAGGACACATACTATATTATGATATTATTTTTACACTTTTTTGGACACATACTAAAGTATGATATTGTTTATACATTTTTAGGACACATACTATAGTATGATATTATTTATACATTTTTAGGACACATACCTTAGTAAGATATTATTTGTACATTTTTAGGACAGATACTGTAGTATGACATTATTTATACATTTTTAGAACACATACTATAGTATGCAATTATTTTTACATTTTTTAGGACACATACTATAGTATGATATTATTTATAAATTTTGAGGACACATACTATAGTATGATATTATTTTTACATTTTTTGGACACATACTAAAGTATGATATTATTTATACATTTTTAGGACACATACTAAAGTTTGATATTATTTATACATTTTTAGGACACATACCTTAGTATGATATTATTTATACATTTTTAGGACACATAATATAGTATGATATTATTTATACATTTTTAGGACACATACCTTAGTATGATATTATTTATACATTTTTAGGACACATACCTTAGTATGATATTGTTTATACATTTTTAGGACACATACTGTAGTATGATATTATTTATACATTTTTAGGACACATACTGTGTTGAACAGAAGATCCCCCCCATGGGGGTGTCCACCCCCATAAACAAGCTGGCTACATAACAAATAACATAACACATAAATGAATGTTAACATAGACCAGTAAATGGGTGTTAAATGACAAAATGACTAATATACTGCAGTCTTCCGCCAAACTATATAGATATAAATGTAACGACGAAGTAACTGCAAAGTAAGTATCAGCTGCAAGACACAACATGGAATGTGACGTCTTTAACCACCCCAGCAATACATCAAAAATGCATGCGCACACTGTAAGAGGGCGAAAAACCTGTCCGCTGTTCTTAATAGGAAAATTCCCCCTTGACCTCCTGCCCCAAACAGGACGATCACGTAACGCACAGAGTGAGCATACAAGTCTAGCCTAAGTATATGGCAGACATTAGGTAACATTGAATTAACAAAAGAACACACATAAGAGAAAATGAAGTGATGATACCTTCCAACAGAGAAAAAAAAATCATGAGTACGATCGTGCATTAATTACCCTTAGCAACATTGCAACCAGTAACTGTACGTGAATATGCAATCAAAAATACAAACTCATATGAAATAAATGATTGACGTGGATACGAATGAACAACTAGGAGATGTTGATGTGACTAAACCTATAAAAAGTTAAACACAACAGTAAATGTAATGAATATACGAATATACTAGATGTAACAACACAACTGCTCAACCGAAATAGAGAACAGAGTCAGAGTCTCAGTTGCAGAGCTGGAAAAAAAAGAAACGGAGTGAAGAAAACACAAGAGTCAAGTTCAGTTTCATTGATGACTGCTGCAGGGGTCTTGTCGCTGGAAGAGGACTTCGAGGCCGATTCCTTAGTCGAGTGCATGTAACCACAACAACAACATCTCTGATGAGACGCAAAGCTTACTCCACCGCCATCTCATCAGCCGTCCCGTTCTTCAGGCACATTGGGTGTCGTGCTGAGTCCATTGCGGCCATTTCCATTTGCACGTATTGAGACGACGCAGCAAGGTTCATTTGGGCAGCCAGAGTTCGCTCCCACAGTCTCCTCACAACAGGTAGGATGCAACATGCCAATAGAGAAATCAGAATTAGTACTACTATTGCACTAATTCCTGCTTTTACCAAAATAGCTCCCCACTGACCCAATTTGAGGGCTAAGGAGTCTAAGGACCAGCTTTCCCTGCCTGCATTCTCCCTCAGCTCTATCTTTAAATCTTTCAATTTCCTCATTCCTTCAGTAAATGCACCATCAGGGGCCGTATTACTTGGAATGTAGGTGCAACATTCTTGCCCACTGGAGTTCAGAAACTTACAGAGCCCACCTTTCTCGGCCAGCAACCAGCCCAAAGCCTGGTCATGCTGCAAAGTCATCTTGACTGTGGCATGAAGTTGTTCACCCAAGAGGCCAAGGTTATTTACTGTGTAATTTAAGATTCTTTGCTGATTAAAATAAACATAGTTGATCCATTTCACATTATTATTTATTGTTATCCAAGGAAGAATTGACTCTAAACCAGCTACTACCTCATCTCTTGCTTAAAATTCTATGGGAATTCCTGTTGGCAGTCCTATGGCGTTTAAATGCACTTTATGATCAAACACATCATACCTCTTTGTCCTACGTCTATTGGTAGTCTCCACCTGAAGTAATTCACTCACACCTTCATGTAAGATAGTCACTGGAACTTTCATACATACTAGCGTACACAACCCAACCCAAAAAACTTGGCAAAACATTCATTAAAACATCACCACCACACATCCAGTAGCTGTCGGCCACTGGAATGTCTTGCTCACCTATGAGATCCAGAGTGGGGATCGTCATCGATATGTTATCACAGTCCTGACTAAGAGTTACAGGGTTTTCATACCAAACAGGGGTATCAATGAGAAGTGGCGTCATATTTGCATGCGGGAACCAGGATAATACCCAAGTGACGTTACAGTTGACAGATGTATTACCTACGTCCACTCCTCCATTGTCAGCGAAACCTCCACTTGCAAAACATTCATAATCAGCACTATAATCAATTTTGTAGTCCGTTGGAGGACCATTTTGGTCTGTTTGGATCGCAAATTCAGCACATTCCTCTAAGATGTTATATTCTGCATATTTTTTAACATATTTGTGCTTATCTCGTGTACCATGGAGCAATCTGCATTGGAATCCACACAATGGCAACTTAAGAATAGGTGGAATCTTTTTATTTATCTCTATTTCCTTTCTAGTCTTACAAGTGTGTCGTTGTGTAATGGCACATTCACTAGAAGTATATTTTTCTGGAACAACCTCAGGTAACATTCCGGGTGCTTGAGCGCACACTATGCAGTCATTAGGAGTCATTTCTCTCGTCGTATACAAAGCCCATTTATACCAACTATTTTGCATGGCGGCATCCCAAAGCCTATCCTCTATCGGCAATGGTCTGCCCGCTCTAGGGGAGATAGGTCCTGTGTTACTCCTGGGCCTAGGTCTAATCGGCCCAAATAGTGGCTTAGGCACAGCTTTGCGATTGGTCACTTCTTGTTCATTTTGGCCTTGCTGAGTAAGATTACAAACTTGGTTACTACCAGAGGCTTCTGTGGGAAAATCAGATTTCACAGCTACATCTCCTGTGGGAGTTGTAGTACTAACAGGTGGCTTAGTAGTTACACTTCTTAACTTGCTAACTGGCGTTGTTTCAGGTCTTAAAATCAGTGGAGTCACTAGCTGTAAGTGAGAGGAAGAGCTCCAGTCGGACCTCCCCTCTTCAACAGGAGCTGTGGTAGTCAAAACATCAGGGATTACAGTAGTAGTAGTAGTAGCGCTAGTAGTTAAAACATTATTTGGAACTGTGGTCACACTGTCAGGGATTTTATTTACCTTAATTGTGGTCAAAACATTATTTGGAATCATGGTTGTAACACCAGTTTTAACAACTGCTACGTCGAATGCAGGCAAGGATGCTGACCTATGTTGCATCCGGCCTGCTGGATTGTACTTAACTTGATCACGGTGTGCTGCCTCGTCGTTGACCAAGTCGTCTGGCGTATGCTCTTGTGATGGGTCGACGATCTGCTCCTCGGCCATCGTCTCCATCTTCACCTCCTCCAGCACCACCATCAGACCCCCTAGTGTCATCCAAAACAGAACTGTTATCAGGCTTAGCACGCCCTTCTTTTCCTCGGCCATCATGCCGGTTTGTTACGTCAGACACAATACTGCCCTGAGTTTTGTCTTTGACTTTCGTGCAGTGTGTCAGATGATGCCACGTCGATCCTCCTTCGACCTGGACTGCCGTTGGCGTTGCTCGAACCACTTTGTAGGGACCCTCTCGCCGCGGTTCGTGCCACTTCCTCCTGAAAACTTTGATGTACACCTGGTCTCCAGGAACTACTGGCCCGTCTGCGCCTGCGCTAGAGACGAGCTCCTTTCTCTTTTCCTGCAAATAGATGGCTTTATGGATGCTGGTTAGTTGCTTGATATAGCTTTTGAATTCCAGCTCTAGCTGCTCCAGTGAAGGCCCCTTGTGGGGTCCTCTGAGCTGAGGAGCTGGCATTGGCCTGCCTGTTAGGACCTCATGAGGTGAAAGATGCGTGCTTCTGTTAGTTTGCATGCGATAGCTCATTAAGGCAAGCGGCAATGCATCAACCCAGTTAAGGTTAGTACAAGCACAGATTTTGCAGATTTTAGACTTCAACGTCAGATTCGCTCGCTCGACCATCCCTTGGCTCTGGGGGTGATAAACTGATCCTAATCGTTGCTTTATCCTTAGTTGTTGCAACACACCTTTAAGGACTTTTTCAACAAAAGCAGGACCATTGTCCGAGCTTATTTCCGACGGGATACCAAAGCGAGGAATCACTTCTCTGACTAGAAACTTTACCACTGTTTCTGAACCTAGATCTTTGGAGGGAACGGCTTCGATCCACCGACTGAATCTGTCAATGATCACCAACATGTACCGCTTCCCATGCACAGACTTAATCATGTCAACATAGTCAATGACCAAATGTTTGAAAGGACCTTCGGGCACTGGAATGTGTCCCGCTGGGACTGTGATGCCCTTTTTTACATTGTTCTCAGCACAAATGTCACACTGATCTATTACTTCCTCAACCATGGCTTTTAGGTAGGGTGACCAGTAACCTTGTTTGTTAAGTCTTTTCAGAACCTCTGTACGACCACAATGATCAGGACCGTGGCTCTCTGAGATTAGCATCGTCAGCAAGGAGACAGGTGCAACGATCAAGCCCTCATGAGACCTCCACAAGCCGCTTGAGTCCATTGTTGCACCTCTTTTTCTCCAACACTGCTGCTCGCTTTTCTCTGCCTTTTCCTGAATCAAAATGATGTCTTCTGGTGTTATTACAGGCTCTAATGATATTACAGGTGTCAAAATGGCTTCTTCACACCTGGAGGCAGATTTTGCCGCCTCATCTGCTGCATTGTTGCCTCTGATGACATCGCAGTTACCCTTGCGGTGTGCAGGGCATTTTACAATGGCCAGTTTCGATGGAAGCATCATTGCTGAGATCAGCTCGTTGATCTGCTTTCCATGAAGGATGGGTGTACCGTCCGTCTTCTTAAAACCTCTTTGCCTCCACACACTTCCAAACAGGTGACAAACACCATGTGCGTATGCAGAGTCAGTGTAGATAGTTGCTACCTGGCCACTTGCCAACTTGCAAGCTTCGGTCAGGGCTTTGAGTTCCGCTAGCTGTGCAGAACAGGGTTGGTTACACTTTTCAGCTTTTACTGTTTCAAATCTGTCATCTACTTTTTCCACAACAGCAAACACTGCATGGTTTCCTAAGTAGTCTCTAAAACATGAACCATCAACAAAATAGGTGACATCAGATTGATCGAAAGGAGTAGATTCCAAATCAGGCCTTAGCTTAGTGTATCTAGATACCTCAGCTATGCAGCAATGTGGTTCTCCTTCGAACTCAAAGGGAACACTGTTAGCAGGGTTTGTCGTGGTACACCTCTTTATGACAACGTCCGGATATGTCAGTAGTGGCATATACTGCAGGCATCTTGCTTGGTTTAACACAAACTTCCCTCGGTTGATTAGTTCAGATATTTTGTGATGTGTGTAGATGGTGACAGGATATCCCATTGTTATCACTGAGGCTTTCTCATAAGCATAATGCAAAGCAGCCAATCCTTGATAACAAGGGGGTTATCCCTGTGCCACATTGTCAAGTTTTGCACTGTAGTACGCAATAGGTTGTTTCCGACGTCCACTGCATGTGTCCTGCATTAACACTGCAGAGGCATACATGTCATGTCTGTTTGCGACGTACAGCAAAAATGGTTTTGTGTAGTCAGGTGTTGCTAAACCTGGCGCAGTTTGCATGTCTTGTTTGATGGTTTCAAAAGCTATCTTAGCTTCATTTGTCCATTTTAGAGTCGATTTTAAAGACTCACTTCCAGCATCTTTAATCAGTGCCCTAAGTGGTGCGGTTTTTTCAGCATAGTTTTCAATCCACTCGGAGTTGAAACCAGTCATTTCCAGAAATGTCATCATTTGTCCAACAGTTTGTGGTTGTGGAGCTTTGCTCACACCTTCCACGTGTTCTGGTGAGATGGCGACAGTCCCATGGGAGATTACTCTCCCTAGGTACTCTACCTGTGGTTGGCAGTACTGAAGCTTTGTCAGGGAGGCTTTGTGTTCTCCCCGAGCTAACTTCTGTAGGACTTTAATGGAGTCACGATGGCAATCATCGATTGTTCGTGCGCAAATCAGTAGGTCATCAACATACTGAATCACAGTGCTGTTCACCTCGATGCCTTCGAGGCTCTGTTTCAAAATTTGATTAAAGATGTGTGGACTGTGTTTTAGCCCTTGTTGTAGCCTTCTGTACGTGAGCTGTCTTCCACGAAACGTGAATGCAAAAAGATATTGTGATTCTTTGGCCAATGGGATGCTAAAAAATGCTGAACACAGATCAATTACCGTGAAGTATTTAGCTTCCCCATCGATGTTACTCAGTAATGTGCTTGGATTTGGCACGTCTGCGTCAAAGTCAGTGATCACTTCATTTACAGCTCTTAAATCATGTACCAGTCTGTACTTGAGCTTGTCTGCTTTTAGCACTGGCAAAATTGGAGTGTTACATGTGCTATAGGTTTCTTTTAGTACTCCTGCTTGAATTAGACCTTCAATAGTTGCATTTATACCCTCTTCTGCTTCTGGCTTTAGTGGGTATTGGGGTCGATAAGGCAGTCTTGCATTTGGCTTCAATTCCACTTGAACTGGAGTTGCCGATGTTACCAGTCCAACATCCGTGTCATGTTTGGACCATAGCTGGTCTGGAATCTGTTTTAGCATGTCAGCTTTCAACTCGTTTTGAACTGTTTCTGATTCTGCTACACCCTGCATGTGTTTTTTGTTTGCGACTGTTACAACCTGTGGTTTTGACATCATGGTGATACCGCAGAGAATTTTAATCATTTCTGCAATTTTTGTAGTGTAGATTAGCGGGTTATCTGTTTTCTGCCACTCTGTTTTAGTTGCTGTTAACATCATTGGTCCAAGATCTTTTGACTCAAAGCCTTTGTTTACCATTAAGGTAATGTGTGGTGCTGATTCTGGCACAGTGTGCCATTTTTCAATAAATGGGTTTTCTTCCACATTCACAGCTGCACCTTGCTGTCCTATCACGATGTATTGTGACACTAGCCTAACGTGCAAGTCTTTTGTTTCTTTGTCCCATTTTTCTTCAAAGATTCTACTGCATGATGGATCATAAGTCATTGTGCAGTGATAGTCACTGAACGGTACAGTAGCTTCTGGAATTTGAGCTTCAATAAATTTCTCCCATTGTTGAAACATCTCGGAGACTGGCTTGTTAATGTCACCAAGCCAGTAGACCTTAGCGTGTTTTGTCTGAGCAGTCATTTGAAAGTTTATTCCAGAGCTATCTACATAAATTCCTTCTGGTGTGCACCAGATTTTTGTTTTTAGTTTACACAATGCATCTCTTCCTAGTAGATTAACTGGAGTTTGGTCTGAAATCAGAATTGGGATTACGATTTCACTGTCATCAACTGCTAGTTTTACTGGAGCTGTTAAGGGGTTTATTTGTTTTGCTCCCGAGAACCCTGTTGTCTTTACGCTTTTCTCAGACATGGGGAGATGAGTTGCATAATTTGATTTTATGCACGAGTAGGTTGCCCCAGTATCAACTAACATTGGGACCGATTTGCCTTCTATTTTAACATTGATCACTGGTTCTTTATCGGCGTTAGCTGTTAAAATTGGTAGTTGCTCCTCCCCCCCAGGGCCCTCCGGGCATCCCTAGAATCCTTGTTGTGCTGCCCATGGATTAACTGGACCTCCTCTTCCCCGGTTTGGTCGTGTTCCACGACCACGCCCAGACCATTCAGGGTTTGGAATTGTATTCGGACAGTCTCGATACAGGTGACCCATCTGGCCACACCCCCAACATGAACCTGGAAGTGGGGGTCGATTCTGCTGCACCCAGCCTTGACGAGTTGGGTAGCGATTGGGGAAACGATTTGGAAATCGTCTCTGTGGTCCGGGCTGCTGTCTACCATACTGGTTTGGGTAGACATTGATAACCGGTTGAGATGGAGTTTGAGGCGGGGCCACAGCTGTCTGCAATGCTTGGACTTGGCTGTCACTTTTCACCACTGCTGCCTGAGTTTTTGCCTTGCTCTGGAGATCATTTATGTGCAGCTGCGTGAGTTTTCTTTGAGCACACTTTTCTTGCTCAATCATTTTGTTATTGTCTTTCCGATAGCGGTCCACGGCGTGGACTACATGGTCTCTGAACTGTGCATGTGGCATTGAGTCCAGTCCCACCACATCCTCCAGTTTGTCTCGCACAGGAGTCGGGAGAGTGGAAATCAGGGATGTTCGGAACAGAGAAGTCATTATTGGCATCCCCTCAGGACCCTCCTCCGTCTCCAGCTTCCACCGTCTGAGCTGCCTGTCAACAAATGACGCAGGACTCTCAGTCTCTGAAAGTGGCTCACCTTTCAAGGCTTTGGGGTCAATCCTGTTGGGATATGCTGCTCTTAGTATGTTCCAGAGTGCATTTCTGTGTGTGTTAAACTCCGTGCCGTCAGCCATTGGGTCCAGCATCCATTGGACTCCATTGGATGCGAGCAATGTTCCCATAGCTGATGTCCCAACAACTCGAGCCAAAATAGCTTTGAGATCTCCAAGGGCAAGCATTAGCCCAGTTGTCTCCTGTTCGAAGGCCCGAATCCACTTTCCAGCGCCATCTTGTATCTCGGGCAGCAGCGAAACCAAACCAGTGAGGTCGAGGCTCTGCCAGGGAATATAATTAGCTCTTGTGCCCTTAATTAAAATTGGGTACTGACCATCATTAGTGTATCGAATAGGTGGTTTTAAGTCATGTCTGGGTCTCAGATCATGGCTTTCATTGCTAGGACCTGGTTTTTCCTTCTCTTGAGTCAGACCTGTATTTGGATCACCACGCTCTGGTGAGTGAATGCCTGGTTTGTAAAAAGGCTTGAAATTTTTCTCCTTGCTTGTGCTAGTGGTGTTCTCACTAACCTCATCTGAATGTGTGCCTGTGATGTGATTTAAGGATTTCCGCAGGCCTTCAGATATGTCCTGTATAATTTGGTCAACATCGTTTAGCTCATCATGTACATCCTCATCCTTGTTCTCAAGGTCTATCCAGTATGAGTTAGCCTTCGGCTGCCTTTTCAAAAAATCCTTATGTTCTGCAAAACAATCAATCTCCCTTCGTCCTTCTTCACTTACCGCTCGACGTTCTGTACTGCAATATTTTGGATGCGTTCCACGAGGTGGAGTTGTTTGTTCGAATTCTCTTTCCTCACTTGCTTTTGCATGCTTTTCTTTGCCAGGTGCTTCATCTGATTGCTGTGATGTTGTTAATTTTAAAATTGCATTGTCGACATCTAAACCCTTAGGACCTTTGTCGAATGTGTCGCGCAAATCAAAATCTCCCGTAATTGTAACGGTTCCCAAGAGGGGATACAGGCCCTCTTCTGCTGGGGCCTTCACTTCCTTCTGGGGTTTGTCCAATTTGTCTTTCATTTTGAGAATGGCATGTTTAAAGTTCTGTCTGTAAATCTTTCCTTCATTCCTGAATAAGTCCAGGATCTGAATTTCTTTTTCTCTTTTCTGCTGTCTTTTCTTGAATCCATCTGCTTTATGATCCTGAATTCTCAATTCCAAATTATCACACGCCACTAAGTCAAAAGTGCCTTCAGATGGCCACGGATTGCATAGTTTTCTCGTCCGTTTTGACCACTTCTCTGACATGTGCTTTATCTCTTTTGCTAAAGCTGGATTCTTCGCTCCCAAAATTCCTGCTGGCGTGACCGACATTTTGCAGTTTCAATAACACTTACTATTCCTCTGATTAGTAAACTAGTTTGTTTATTTATGATCTCCTGAAAATTGAACAAAAATTGAAAGTTGAAACAGATACTGGTGACATAAGATGCTGTAGTCTTGCGTAATCTATTGTTTTGTTTACACAAATGTTCAACAATTTATCTTCTTATTATAAATGCCTTGAACTCAAATCTCTTCTGATTAAACACTAAAGTAAAGTTAGTTCAAAAGCTTTATTTATTGTTGAAAGAAAACTTAATGCCTGATGTATTTATTTCTCCAGCAGTTAAGCTGCAAGATGAGTCTGACTCAAATCTTCTGTCCTGCAGAGTCAGGCTTGTGTGACAGGCTAAAAATAGCCGTATCCTTGGTCCGAGCTGTGTGTGAGCAATGTTCAGCCCACAGGGTAGGGTTTCTCTACGCCTACGGCTCACCAACCAATCCACACACAGAGGTGGAGTCAGAGGCGGGATCGCCTCTGTACTTCTGTGTCTGTGTGTGTGAGGAGATTAACACACTCACAGCTGGTGGGTGGAGCTTACACTTCTATTCTGATTCTCTGCCCAGTCTAAGCTGAGAGTCTGACCGCTAAGGATGTCTGTACAGAGAAACGAACAAGCCCTGGTGACATCAACCGCACCCAGCCTTCAGAATTTAGCAACTCTCATACAGCTTTATAACATTACAACACAGGAAAAAGTCAACCACAATTGAGACCGAATCAGCAGAAGAAAATTCAGTTTCTCTCTAATTTATCCAAGCAATAGTTTAAACAAGATCAGAGTATTTGAACTTTCACGAGTAAAACAACCACACACAGCAAAGCTTTCACACTTGCATAGAGATAAAAAACACACTTCAAAGCGATTTGACACTGGAACAACGTTTCATGCCAAACAGCAACACACATACACATTATTATTTTTACTCATAATCTATATTTCTCATATTTCACATTACCCAGCTGGTAAAAATAGTTATCATGCTTGTGCACTTCAGCATATATTTTTTATTTATATATATGTCACTCTAAAAACTTATTATTATTATTTTAACTTCTGGTTTTCTGTTCAAAGGCTAATCAGAAAAAGATCATAGACTTTGAAATTTGTATAACATTAAACATCAAAATTTAGCACTGCAGTGAATATTGCTAATCCATTTACACTGTTTTTAAGGCTTCTCCTAGTTCTTCTCCTTTTTTTCCTTTTTCCTCATTCTGACCTCTGGCGCCTCACACACAGCTGTTCTCACTCACACACACGCTTGTCTTCACACACACACACACACACAAAAAAAAACTCAATAGACAGTCTCCCCGAGCACCCGGGTCTGTCGTTTCCCTTGCAGCCTCTCCGCTGCTCCTATGAGTTCAACACATGCCTTTTGCCAACAACGCATGAAATTTACCAATCCTCGAGGATTCAACCGAATTACTGGCAAGCTTATCTGTCACAACTTCAGCGCTTTTTCTCAGATCCCAATCTTAGCCCGGCCTCACCGGGGCATACTGGATCTCAATTGTCGACCTTTTTACTTGTCCTCCCTGGACTTTTTTATCAGCTGTCAAATTCTATTCCAATTCTCGCTGTCCCAGCTTTTAATTTGTCACTTTAAACTTTGTCCGTCATCAAAATGACTCAGCTGACTTCACACATGTGTGAATATTTATCACCGCTGTTCTGGACAAATGCCTCTTCTTGTTATTATAACTTCTAATTTATGAGAAGGGCATGTTTTTTTTTGTCTCTCAGACCAGTTCTCAGTCCACGGAATAACTCCAAAATTGAACAAAAACTGTTCTTACCTAGGGCCCAGAAGTTTAAATTCCGTGGGCTGCGAAACGATCCGAAGAGCACGCCTCTTCTCCACCTTCGTGGTCACCAAATGTGGTTCTTTTTCCTTATCAAAAACAAGAGAGAGACAGTTTGTCCAAACTCAGCGTGGGGCTTTATTTGTACAATTCAGCAATACATCACCAACACTTCATGGGGACAGCCTTCAGCCTCGATCTAAATGCCTCGGCTGGAAACCTTCTGCAAAGCCCTGTCTCCTACACCACGCAGCATCGGTTATACTCTTCTGGCCCCTTACCCTCGTGATTTCGGGAAATGATGGGATGCTGTTTTATTACCCAATATGGTCAAAGTAAGCCAAGACTTACTGGAAGTTGCATAAACTGGACCGAAAAACAAGATGTTGAAACTGCACGTACACAGCAGCTAGACAATCAAGATGTTGAAAGTGCACGTACACAGGATGCTGGGCTGATAAACATCTTGTCAAAATGCACGTACACAGAACACTGTTTTTTGGCTCCTACAATACTATAGTATGCAATTATTTTTACATTTTTAGGACACATACTATAGTATTAAATAATTTATACATTTTTAGGACACATACTATAGAATGATATTATTTTTACATTTTTTGAACACATACTAAAGTATGATATTATTTATACATTTTTAGGACACATAATATAGTATGATATTATTTATACATTTTTAGGACACATACCTTAGTATGATATTATTTATACATTTTTAGGACACATACCTTAGTATTATATTATTTATACATGTTTAGGACAAATACTATAGTATGCAATTATTTTTAGATTTTTTAAGACACATACTATAGTATGATATTATTTATACATTTTTAGGACACATACCTTAGTATGATATTATTTATACATTTTTAGGACACATACTGTAGTATGATATTTTTTATACATTTTTAGGACACATACTATAGTATGCACTTATTTTTACATTTTTTAGGACACATACATAATATGATATTATTTATACATTTTTAGGACACATACTATAGTATGATATTATTTATACATTTTTTGGACACATACTAAAGTATGATATTATTTATACATTTTTAGGACACATACTATAGTATGATATTATTTATACATTTTTAGGACACATACCTTAGTATGATATTATTTATACATTTTTAGGACACATACCTTAGTATGATATTATTTATATATTTTAGGACACATACTGTAGTAACATATTATTTATACATTTTTAGGACACATACTATAGTATGCAATTATTTTTACATTTTTAGGACACATACTACAATATTAAATAATTTATACATTTTTAGGACACAAACCTTAGTATTTTATTATTTATACATTTTTAGGACAAATACTATAGTATGCAAATATTTTTACATTTTTTAGGACACATATTATAGTATGATATTATTTATACATTTTTAGGACACATACTATAGTATGATATTATTTTTACATTTTTTGGACACATACTAAAGTATGACATTATTTATACATTTTTAGGACACATACTATAGTATGATATTATTTATACATTTTTAGGACACATACCTTAGTATGATATTATTTATACATTTTTAGGACACATACTGAAGTATGATATTATTTATACATTTTTAGGACACATACTATAGTATGCAGTTATTTTTACATTTTTTAGGACACATACTATAATATGATATTATTTATACATTTTTAGGACACATACTATAGTATGATATTATTTATACATTTTTAGGACACATACTGTAGTATGATATTATTTATACATTTTTTGGACACATACTATAGTATGCAATTATTTTTACATTTTTAGGACACATACTATAGTATTAAATAATTTATACATTTTTAGGACACATACTATAGTATGATATTAATTTTACATTTTTTGGACACATACTAAAGTATGATATTATTTATAGATTTTAAGGACACATAATATAGTATGATATTATTTATACATCTTTAGGACACACACCTTAGTATGATATTATGTATACATTTTTAGGACACATACCTTAGTATTATATTATTTATACATTTTTAGGACAAATACTATAGTATGATATTATTTATACATTTTTAGGACACATACTATAGTATGATATTATTTTTCCACTTTTTGGACACATACTAAAGTATGATATTGTTTATACATTTTTAGGACACATACTATAGTATGATATTATTTATACATTTTTAGGACACATACCTTAGTATGATATTATTTATACATTTTTAGGACACATACTGTAGTATGTCATTATTTATACATTTTTAGGACACATACTATAGTTTGCAATTATTTTTACATTTTTTAGGACACATACTATAGTATGATATTATTTATAAATTTTGAGGACACATACTATAGTATGATATTATTTTTACATTTTTTGGACACATACTAAAGTATGATATTATTTATACATTTTTAGGACACATACTATAGTTTGATATTATTTATACATTTTTAGGACACATACCTTAGTATGATATTATTTATACATTTTTAGGACACATAATATAGTATGATATTATTTATACATTTTTAGGACACATACCTTAGTATGATATTATTTATACATTTTTAGGACACATACCTTAGTATGATATTGTTTATACATTTTTAGGACACATACTGTAGTATGATATTATTTATACATTTTTAGGACACATACTATAGTATGATATTATTTTTACATTTTTTGGACACATACTAAAGTATGATATTATTTATACATTTTTAGGACACATAATATAGTATGATATTATTTATACATTTTTAGGACACATACCTTAGTATGATATTATTTATACATTTTTAGGACACATACCTTAGTATTATATTATTTATACATGTTTAGGACAAATACTATAGTATGCAATTATTTTTACATTTTTAAGACACATACTATAGTATGATATTATTTATACATTTTTAGGACACATACTATAGTATGATATTATTTATACATTTTTAGGACACATACCTTAGTATGATATTATTTATACATTTTTAGGACACATACTGTAGTATGATATTTTTTATACATTTTTAGGACATATACTATAGTATGCAATTATTTTTACATTTTTTAGGACACATACTATAGTATGATATTATTTATACATTTTTAGGACACATACTATAGTATGATATTATTTATACATTTTTTGGACACATACTAAAGTATGATATTATTTATACATTTTTAGGAAACATACTATAGTATGATATTATTTATACATTTTTAGGACACATACCTTAGTATGATATTATTTATACATTTTTAGGACACATACCTTAGTATGGTATTATTTATATATTTTTAGGACACATACTGTAGTAACATATTATTTATACATTTTTAGGACACATACTATACTAGGATATAATTTATACATTTTTAGGACACATATAATAGTATGATATTATTTTTACATTTTTTGGACACATACTAAAGTATGATATTATTTATACATTTTTAGGACACATACTATAGTATGATATTATTTATACATTTTTAGGACACATACCTTAGTATGATATTATTTATACATTTTTAGGACACATACCTTAGCATTATATTATTTATACATTTATAGGACAAATACTATGGTATGCAATTATTTTTACATTTTTTAGGACACATACTATAGTATGATATTATTTAAACATTTTTAGGACACATAGTATAGTTTGATGTTATTTTTACATTTTTTGGACACATACTATAGTATGATATTATTTATACATTTTTAGGACATATACCTTAGTATGATATTCTTTATACATTTTTAGGACACATACTGTAGTATGATATTATTTATACATTTTTAGGACACATACTAAAGTATGATATTATTTATACATTTTTAGAACACATACCTTAGTATGATATTATTTATACATTTTCAGGACACATACCTTAGTATGATATTATTTATACATTTTTAGTACACATAGTTTAGTATGCAATTATTTTTACATTTTTAGGACACATACTATAGTATGATATTATTTATACATTTTTAGGACACATACTATAGTATGATATTATTTTTACATTTTTTGGACACATACTAAACTATGATATTATTTATACATTTTTAGGACACATACTATAGTATGATATTATTTATACATTTTTAGGACACATACCTTAGTATGATATTATTTATAAATTTTTAGGACACATACCTTAGTATTATATTATTTATACATTTTTAGGACAAATACTATAGTATGCAATTATTTTAAAAAATTTTAGGACACATACTGTAGTATGATATTATTTTTACATTTTTTGGACACATACTAAACTATGATATTATTTATACATTTTTAGGACACATACTATAGTATGATATTATTTATACATTTTTCGGACAAATACCTTAGTATTATATTATTTATACATTTATAGGACAAATACTATGGTATGCAATTATTTTTACATTTTTTAGGACACATACTACAGTATGATATTATTTATACATTTTTAGGACACATACCTTAGTATGATATTATTTATACATTTTTAGGAGACATACTATAGTATGATATTATTTATACATTTTTAGGACATATACCTTAGTATGATATTCTTTATACATTTTTAGGACACATTCTGTAGTATGATATTATTTATACATTTTTAGGACACATACTATAGTATGCAATTATTTTTATATTTTTAGGACACATACTATAGTATGATATTATTTAAACATTTTTAGGACACATACTATAGTATGATATTATTTTTACATTTTTTGGACACATACTAAAGTATGATATTATTTATACATTTTTAGGACACATACTATAGAATGATATTATTTATACATTTTTAGGAAAAATACTATAGTATGATATTATTTATACATTTTTAGGACATATACCTTAGTATGATATTCTTTATACATTTTTAGGACACATTCTGTAGTATGATATTATTTATACATTTTTAGGACACATACTATAGTATGCAATTATTTTTATATTTTTAGGACACATACTATAGTATGATATTATTTAAACATTTTTAGGACACATACTATAGTATGATATTATTTTTACATTTTTTGGACACATACTAAAGTATGATATTATTTATACATTTTTAGGACACATACTATAGAATGATATTATTTATACATTTTTAGGACAAATACTATAGTATGCAATTATTTTAAAAAATGTTAGGACACATACTGTAGTATGATATTATTTTTACATTTTTTGGACACATACTAAACTATGATATTATTTATACATTTTTAGGACACATACTATAGTATGATATTATTTATACATTTTTCGGACAAATACCTTAGTATTATATTATTTATACATTTTTAGGACAAATACTATAGTATGCAATTGTTTTAAAAAATTTTAGGACACATACCTTAGTATGATATTATTTATACATTTTTAGGAGACATACTATAGTATGATATTATTTATACATTTTTAGGACATATACCTTAGTATGATATTCTTTATACATTTTTAGGACACATTCTGTAGTATGATATTATTTATACATTTTTAGGACACATACTATAGTATGCAATTATTTTTATATTTTTAGGACACATACTATAGTATGATATTATTTAAACATTTTTAGGACACATACTATAGTATGATATTATTTTTACATTTTTTGGACACATACTAAAGTATGATATTATTTATACAATTTAGGACACATACTATAGTATGATATTATTTATACATTTTTAGGACACATACCTTAGTATGATATTATTTATACATTTTTAGGACACATACCTTAGTATGATATTATTTATAAATTTTTAGGACACATACCTTAGTATTATATTATTTATACATTTTTAGGACAAATACTATAGTATGCAATTATTTTAAAAAATTTTAGGACACATACTGTAGTATGATATTATTTTTACATTTTTTGGACACATACTAAACTATGATATTATTTATACATTTTTAGGACACATACTATAGTATGATATTATTTATACATTTTTCGGACAAATACCTTAGTATTATATTATTTATACATTTATAGGACAAATACTATGGTATGCAATTATTTTTACATTTTTTTAGGACACATACTACAGTATGATATTATTTATACATTTTTAGGACACATACCTTAGTATGATATTATTTATACATTTTTAGGAGACATACTATAGTATGATATTATTTATACATTTTTAGGACATATACCTTAGTATGATATTCTTTATACATTTTTAGGACACATTCTGTAGTATAATATTATTTATACATTTTTAGGACACATACTATAGTATGCAATTATTTTTATATTTTTAGGACACATACTATAGTATGATATTATTTAAACATTTTTAGGACACATATTATAGTATGATATTATTTTTACATTTTTTGGACACATACTAAAGTATGATATTATTTATACATTTTAGAACACATACTATAGTATGATATTATTTATACATTTTTAGGACACATACCTTAGTATGATATTATTTATACATTTTTAGGACACATACCTTGGTATGATATTATTTATACATTTCTAGGACACATAGTATAGTATGCAATTATTTTTACATTTTTAGGACACATACTACAGTATGATATTATTTATACATTTTTAGGACATACTATAGTATGATATTATTTTTACATTTTTTGGACACATACTAAAGTATGATATTATTTATACATTTTTAGGACACATACTATAGTATGATATTATTTATACATTTTTAGGACACATACCTTAGTATGATATTATTTATACATTTTTAGGACACATACCTTAGTATTATATTATTTATACATTTTTAGGACAAATACTATAGTATGCAATTATTTTTACATTTTTTAGGACACATACTGTAGTATGATATTATTTATACATTTTTAGGACACATACTATAGTATGATATTATTTTTACATTTTTCGGACACATACTAAAGTATGATATTATTTATACATTTTTAGGACTCATACTATAGTATGATATTATTTATACATTTTTAGAACACATACCTTAGTATGATATTATTTATAAATTTTTAGGACACATACCTTAGTATTATATTATTTGTACATTTTTAGACAAATACTATAGTATGCAATTATTTTTACATTTTTTAGGACAGATACTATAGTATGATAGTATTTATACATTTTTAGGACACATAGTATAGTTTGATATTATTTTCACATTTTTTGGACACATACTAAAGTATGATATTATTTATACATTTTTAGGACACATACTACAGTATGATATTATTTATACATTTTTAGGACACATACCTTAGTATGATATTATTTATTCATTTTTAGGACACATACTATAGTATGATATTATTTATACATTTTTAGGACACATACCTTAGTATGATATTATTTATACATTTTAGGACACATACTATAGTATGATATTATTTATATATTTTTAAGACATACTATAGTATGATATTATTTTTACATTTTTTGGACACTTACTAAAGTATGATATTATTTATACATTTTTTGGACACATACTATAGTATGATATTATTTATACATTTTTAGGACACATACCTTAGTATGATATTATTTTTACATTTTTAGGACATATACCTTAGTATTATATTATTTATACATTTTTAGGACAAATACTATAGTATGCAATTATTTTTAAATTTTTTAGGACACATACTGTAGTATGATATTATTTATACATTTTTAGGACACATACTATAGTAGGATATAATTTATACATTTTTAGGACACATACTATAGTATGATATTATTTTTACATTTTTTGGACACATATAATAGTATGATATTATTAGTAGGATATAATTTATACATTTTAAGGACACATATAATAGTATGATATTATTTTTACATTTTTTGGACACATACTAAAGTATGATATTATTTATACATTTTTAGGACACATACCTTAGTATGATATTATTTATACATTTTTAGGACACATACCTTATTATTATATTATTTATACATTTATAGGACAAATACTATGGTATGCAATTATTTTTACATTTTTTTAGGACACATACTATAGTATGATATTATTTATACATTTTTAGGACACATAGTATAGTTTGATATTATTTTTACATTTTTTGGACACATACTATAGTATGATATTATTTATACATTTTTAGGACATATACCTTAGTATGATATTCTTTATACATTTTTAGGACACATACCTTAGTATGATATTATTTATACATTTTCAGGACACATACCTTAGTATGATATTATTTTTACATTTTTTGGACACATACTAAAGTATGATATTATTTACACATTTTTAGGACACATTCTGTAGTATGATATTATTTATACATTTTTAGGACACATACTATAGTATGCAATTATTTTTATATTTTTAGGACACATACTATAGTATGATATTATTTAAACATTTTTAGGACACATACTATAGTATGATATTATTTTTACATTTTTTGGACACATACTAAAGTATGATATTATTTATACATTTTTAGGACACATACTATAGAATGATATTATTTATCCATTTTTAGGACAAATACTATAGTATGCAATTATTTTAAAAAATTTTAGGACACATACTGTAGTATGATATTATTTTTACATTTTTTGGACACATACTAAACTATGATATTATTTATACATTTTTAGGACACATACTATAGTATGATATTATTTATACATTTTTCGGACAAATACCTTAGTATTATATTATTTATACATTTATAGGACAAATACTATGGTATGCAATTATTTTTACATTTTTTAGGACACATACTACAGTATGATATTATTTATACATTTTTAGGACACATTCTGTAGTATGATATTATTTATACATTTTTAGGACATATACCTTAGTATGATATTCTTTATACATTTTTAGGACACATTCTGTAGTATGATATTATTTATACATTTTTAGGACACATACTATAGTATGCAATTATTTTTATATTTTTAGGACACATACTATAGTATGATATTATTTAAACATTTTTAGGACACATACTATAGTATGATATTATTTTTACATTTTTTGGACACATACTAAAGTATGATATTATTTATACATTTTAGGACACATACTATAGTATGATATTATTTATACATTTTTAGGACACATACTATAGTATGATATTATTTTTACATTTTTTGGACACATACTAAAGTATGATATTATTTATAGATTTTAAGGACACATAATATAGTATGATATTATTTATACATCTTTGGGACACATACCTTAGTATGATATTATTTATACATTTTTAGGACACATACCTTAGTATTATATTATTTATACATTTTTAGGACAAATACTATAGTATGATATTATTTATACATTTTTAGGACACATACTATAGTATGATATTATTTTTACACTTTTTGGACACATACTAAAGTATGATATTGTTTATACATTTTTAGGACACATACTATAGTATGATATTATTTATACATTTTTAGGACACATACTGAAGTATGATATTATTTATACATTTTTAGGACACATACCTTAGTATGATATTATTTATACATTTTTAGGACACATACTGAAGTATGATATTATTTATACATTTTTAGGACACATCCTATAGTATGCAATTATTTTTACATTTTTTAGGACACATACTATAATATAATATTATTTATACATTTTTAGGACACATACTGTAGTATGATATTATTTAAACATTTTTAGGACACATACTATAGTATGATATTATTTTTACATTTTTTGGACACATACTATAGTATGATATTATTTATACATTTTTAGGACATATACCTTAGTATGATATTCTTTATACATTTTTAGGACACATTCTGTAGTATGATATTATTTATACATTTTTAGGACACATACTATAGTATGCAATTATTTTTATATTTTTAGGACACATACTATAGTATGATATTATTTAAACATTTTTAGGACACATACTATAGTATGATATTATTTTTACATTTTTTGGACACATACTAAAGTATGATATTATTTATACATTTTAGGACACATACTATAGTATGATATTATTTATACATTTTTAGGACACATACTATAGTATGATATTATTTTTACATTTTTTGGACACATACTAAAGTATGATATTATTTATAGATTTTAAGGACACATAATATAGTATGATATTATTTATACATCTTTGGGACACATACCTTAGTATGATATTATTTATACATTTTTAGGACACATACCTTAGTATTATATTATTTATACATTTTTAGGACAAATACTATAGTATGATATTATTTATACATTTTTAGGACACATACTATAGTATGATATTATTTTTACACTTTTTGGACACATACTAAAGTATGATATTGTTTATACATTTTTAGGACACATACTATAGTATGATATTATTTATACATTTTTAGGACACATACTGAAGTATGATATTATTTATACATTTTTAGGACACATACCTTAGTATGATATTATTTATACATTTTTAGGACACATACTGAAGTATGATATTATTTATACATTTTTAGGACACATCCTATAGTATGCAATTATTTTTACATTTTTTAGGACACATACTATAATATAATATTATTTATACATTTTTAGGACACATACTGTAGTATGATATTATTTAAACATTTTTAGGACACATACTATAGTATGATATTATTTTTACATTTTTTGGACACATACTAAAGTATGATATTATTTATACATTTTAGGACACATACCTTAGTATGATATTATTTATACATTTTTAGGACACATACCTTAGTATGATATTATTTATAAATTTTTAGGACACATACCTTAGTATTATATTATTTATACATTTTTAGGACAAATACTATAGTATGCAATTATTTTAAAAAATTTTAGGACACATACTGTAGTATGATATTATTTTTACATTTTTTGGACACATACTAAACTATGATATTATTTATACATTTTTAGGACACATACTATAGTATGATATTATTTATACATTTTTCGGACAAATACCTTAGTATTATATTATTTATACATTTATAGGACAAATACTATGGTATGCAATTATTTTTACATTTTTTAGGACACATACTACAGTATGATATTATTTATACATTTTTAGGACACATACCTTAGTATGATATTATTTATACATTTTTAGGAGACATACTATAGTATGATATTATTTATACATTTTTAGGACATATACCTTAGTATGATATTCTTTATACATTTTTAGGACACATTCTGTAGTATAATATTATTTATACATTTTTAGGACACATACTATAGTATGCAATTATTTTTATATTTTTAGGACACATACTATAGTATGATATTATTTAAACATTTTTAGGACACATATTATAGTATGATATTATTTTTACATTTTTTGGACACATACTAAAGTATGATATTATTTATACATTTTAGAACACATACTATAGAATGATATTATTTATACATTTTTAGGACACATACCTTAGTATGATATTATTTATACATTTTTAGGACACATACCTTAGTATGATATTATTTATACATTTCTAGGACACATAGTATAGTATGCAATTATTTTTACATTTTTAGGACACATACTACAGTATGATATTATTTATACATTTTTAGGACATACTATAGTATGATATTATTTTTACATTTTTTGGACACATACTAAAGTATGATATTATTTATACATTTTTAGGACACATACTATAGTATGATATTATTTATACATTTTTAGGACACATACCTTAGTATGATATCATTTATACATTTTTAGGACACATACCTTAGTATTATATTATTTATACATTTTTAGGACAAATACTATAGTATGCAATTATTTTTTACATTTTTTAGGACACATACTGTAGTATGATATTATTTATACATTTTTAGGACACATACTATAGTATGATATTATTTTTACATTTTTCGGACACATACTAAAGTATGATATTATTTATACATTTTTAGGACTCATACTATAGTATGATATTATTTATACATTTTTAGAACACATACCTTAGTATGATATTATTTATACATTTTTAGGACACATACCTTAGTATTATATTATTTGTACATTTTTAGACAAATACTATAGTATGCAATTATTTTTACATTTTTTAGGACAGATACTATAGTATGATAGTATTTATACATTTTTAGGACACATAGTATAGTTTGATATTATTTTCACATTTTTTGGACACATACTAAAGTATGATATTATTTATACATTTTTAGGACACATACTACAGTATGATATTATTTATACATTTTTAGGACACATACCTTAGTATGATATTATTTATTCATTTTTAGGACACATACTATAGTATGATATTATTTATACATTTTTAGGACACATACCTTAGTATGATATTATTTATACATTTTAGGACACATACAGAAGTATGATATTATTTATACATTTTTAGGACACATAGTATAGTATGCAATTATTTTTACATTTTTTAGGACACATACTATAGTATGATATTATTTATACATTTTTAAGACATACTATAGTATGATATTATTTTTACATTTTTTGGACACTTACTAAAGTATGATATTATTTATACATTTTTTGGACACATACTATAGTATGATATTATTTATACATTTTTAGGACACATACCTTAGTATGATATTATTTTTACATTTTTAGGACATATACCTTAGTATTATATTATTTATACATTTTTAGGACAAATACTATAGTATGCAATTATTTTTAAATTTTTTAGGACACATACTGTAGTATGATATTATTTATACATTTTTAGGACACATACTATAGTAGGATATAATTTATACATTTTTAGGACACATACTATAGTATGATATTATTTTTACATTTTTTGGACACATATAATAGTATGATATTATTAGTAGGATATAATTTATACATTTTAAGGACACATATAATAGTATGATATTATTTTTACATTTTTTGGACACATACTAAAGTATGATATTATTTATACATTTTTCGGACACATACTATAGTATGATATTATTTATACATTTTTAGGACACATACCTCAGTATGATATTATTTATACATTTTTAGGACACATACCTTATTATTATATTATTTATACATTTATAGGACAAATACTATGGTATGCAATTATTTTTACATTTTTTAGGACACATACTATAGTATGATATTATTTATACATTTTTAGGACACATAGTATAGTTTGATATTATTTTTACATTTTTTGGACACATACTATAGTATGATATTATTTATACATTTTTAGGACATATACCTTAGTATGATATTCTTTATACATTTTTAGGACACATACCTTAGTATGATATTATTTATACATTTTCAGGACACATACCTTAGTATGATATTATTTTTACATTTTTTGGACACATACTAAAGTATGATATTATTTATACATTTTTAGGACACATTCTGTAGTATGATATTATTTATACATTTTTAGGACACATACTATAGTATGCAATTATTTTTATATTTTTAGGACACATACTATAGTATGATATTATTTAAACATTTTTAGGACACATACTATAGTATGATATTATTTTTACATTTTTTGGACACATACTAAAGTATGATATTATTTATACATTTTTAGGACACATACTATAGAATGATATTATTTATACATTTTCAGGACAAATACTATAGTATGCAATTATTTTAAAAAATTTTAGGACACATACTGTAGTATGATATTATTTTTACATTTTTTGGACACATACTAAACTATGATATTATTTATACATTTTTAGGACACATACTATAGTATGATATTATTTATACATTTTTCGGACAAATACCTTAGTATTATATTATTTATACATTTATAGGACAAATACTATGGTATGCAATTATTTTTACATTTTTTAGGACACATATTACAGTATGATATTATTTATACATTTTTAGGACACATACCTTAGTATGATATTATTTATACATTTTTAGGAGACATACTATAGTATGATATTATTTATACATTTTTAGGACATATACCTTAGTATGATATTCTTTATACATTTTTAGGACACATTCTGTAGTATGATATTATTTATACATTTTTAGGACACATACTATAGCATGCAATTATTTTTATATTTTTAGGACACATACTATAGTATGATATTATTTAAACATTTTTAGGACACATACTATAGTATGATATTATTTTTACATTTTTTGGACACATACTAAAGTATGATATTATTTATACATTTTAGGACACATACTATAGTATGATATTATTTATACATTTTTAGGACACATACTATAGTATGATATTATTTTTACATTTTTGGGACACATACTAAAGTATGATATTATTTATAGATTTTAAGGACACATAATATAGTATGATATTATTTATACATCTTTGGGACACATACCTTAGTATGATATTATTTATACATTTTTAGGACACATACCTTAGTATTATATTATTTATACATTTTTAGGACAAATACTATAGTATGATATTATTTATACATTTTTAGGACACATACTATAGTATGATATTATTTTTACACTTTTTGGACACATACTAAAGTATGATATTGTTTATACATTTTTAGGACACATACTATGGTATGATATTATTTATACATTTTTAGGACACATACTGAAGTATGATATTATTTATACATTTTTAGGACACATACCTTAGTATGATATTATTTATACATTTTTAGGACACATACTGAAGTATGATATTATTTATACATTTTTAGGACACATCCTATAGTATGCAATTATTTTTACATTTTTTAGGACACATACTATAATATAATATTATTTATACATTTTTAGGACACATACTGTAGTATGATATTATTTATACATTTTTAGGACACATACTGTAGTATGATATTATTTATAAATTTTTAGGACACATACTATAGTATGCAATTATTTTTATATTTTTAGGACACATACTTTAGTATTAAATAATTTATACATTTTTAGGACACATACTATAGTATGATATTATTTTTACATTTTTTGGACACATACTAAAGTATGATATTATTTATAGATTTTAAGGACACATAATATAGTATGATATTATTTATACATCTTTAGGACACATACCTTAGTATGATATTATTTATACATTTTTAGGACACATACCTTAGTATTATATTATTTATACATTTTTAGGACAAATACTATAGTATGATATTATTTATACATTTTTAGGACACATACTATAGTATAATATTATTTTTACACTTTTTGGACACATACTAAAGTATGATATTGTTTATACATTTTTAGGACACATACTATAGTATGATATTATTTATACATTTTTAGGACACATACCTTAGTATGATATTATTTATACATTTTTAGGACACATACTGTAGTATGACATTATTTATACATTTTTAGGACACATACTATAGTATGCAATTATTTTTACATTTTTTAGGACACATACTATAGTATGATATTATTTATAAATTTTGAGGACACATACTATAGTATGATATTATTTATACATTTTTAGGACACATACTAAAGTATGATATTATTTATACATTTTTAGGACACATAATATAATATGATATTATTTATACGTTTTTAGGACACATACCTTAGTATGATATTATTTATACATTTTTAGGACACATACCTTAGTATGATATTATTTATACATTTTTAGGACACATACTTTAGTATGATATTATTTATACATTTTTAGGACACATACTATAGTATGCAATTATTTTTACATTTTTAGGACACATACTATAGTATTAAATAATTTATACATTTTTAGGACACATAGTATAGCATTATATTATTTGTACATTTTTTGGACACATACTATAGTATGATATTATTTTTACATTTTTTGGACACATACTAAAGTATGATATTATTTATACATTTTTAGGACACATACTATAGTATGATATTATTTATAAATTTTTAGGACACATACCTTAGTATGATATTATTTATACATTTTTAGGACACATACTGTAGTATGATATTATTTATACATTTTTAGGACACATACTAAAATATGATATTATTTATACATTTTTAGGACACATACTATAGTATGCAATTATTTTTACATTTTTTAGGACACATACTATAGTATGATATTATTCATACATTTTTAGGACACAGACTATGGTATGATATTATTCATACATTTTTTGGACACATACTAAAGTATGATATTATTTATACATTTTTAGGACACATAATATAATATGATATTATTTATACGTTTTTAGGACACATACCTTAGTATGATATTATTTATACATTTTTAGGACACATACCTTAGTATGATATTATTTATACATTTTTAGGACACATACTTTAGTATGATATTATTTATACATTTTTAGGACACATACTATAGTATGCAATTATTTTTACATTTTTAGGACACATACTATAGTATTAAATAATTTATACATTTTTAGGACACATACTATAGCATGATATTATTTTTACATTTTTTGGACACATACTATAGTATGATATTATTTTTACATTTTTTGGACACATACTAAAGTATGATATTATTTATACATTTTTAGGACACATACTATAGTATGATATTATTTATAAATTTTTAGGACACATACCTTAGTATGATATTATTTATACATTTTTAGGACACATACTGTAGTATGATATTATTTATACATTTTTAGGACAAATACTATAGTATGCAATTATTTTTACATTTTTAGGACACATACTATAGTATGATATTATTTATACATTTTTAGGACACATACTATATTATGAGATTATTTTTACATTTTTTGGACACATACTAAAGTATGATATTATTTATACATTATTAGGACACATACTATAGTATGATATTATTTATAAATTTTTAGGACACATACCTTAGTATGATATTATTTATACATTTTTAGGACACATACTGTAGTATGATATTATTTATACATTTTTAGGACACATACTATAGTATGCAATTATTTTTACATTTTTAGGACACATACTATAGTATGATATTATTTATAAATTTTTAGGACACATTCTATAGTATGATATTATTTTTACATTTTTTTGGACACATACTAAAGTATGATATTATTTATACATTTTTAGGACACATACTATAGTATGATATTATTTATAAGTTTTTAGGACACATACCTTAGTATGATATTATTTATACATTTTTAGGACACATAATATAGTATGATATTATTTATACATTTTTAGGACACATACCTTAGTATGATATTATTTATACATTTATAGGACACATACCTTAGTATGATATTATTTATACATTTTTAGGCCACTTACTGTAGTATGACATTATTTATACATTTTTAGGACACATACTATAGTATGCAATTATTTTTACATTTTTAGGACACATACTATAGTATTAGATAATTTATACATTTTAAGGACACATACTATAGTATGATATTATTTTTACATTTTTTGGACACATACTAAAGTATGATATTATTTACACATTTGTAGGACACATAATATAGTATGATATTATTTATGCATTTTTAGGACACATACCTTAGTATGATATTATGTATACATTTTTAGGACACATACCTTAGTATTATATTATTTATACATTTTTAGGACAAATACTATAGTATGCAATTATTTTTACATTTTTTAGGACACATACTATAGTATGATATTATTTATACATTTTTAGGACACATACTATAGTATGATATTATTTTTACATTTTTTGGACACATACTAAAGTATGATATTATTTATACATTTTTAGGACACAAACTATAGTATGATATTATTTATACATTTTTAGGACACATACCTTAGTATGATATTATTTATACATTTTTAGGACACATACTGTAGTATGATATTATTTATACATTTTTAGGACACATGCTATAGTATGCAATTATTTTTACATTTTTTAGGACACATACTATAGTATGATATTATTTATACATTTTTAGGACACATACTATAGTATGATATTATGTATACATTTTTTGGACACATACCTTAGTATGATATTATTTATACATTTTTAGGACACATAATATAATATGATATTATTTATACGTTTTTAGGACACATACCTTAGTATGATATTATTTATACATTTTTAGGACACATACCTTAGTATGATATTATTTATACATTTTTAGGACACATACTTTAGTATGATATTATTTATACATTTTTAGGACACATACTATAGTATGCAATTATTTTTACATTTTTAGGACACATACTATAGTATTAAATAATTTATACATTTTTAGGACACATACTATAGCATGATATTATTTTTACATTTTTTGGACACATACTATAGTATGATATTATTTTTACATTTTTTGGACACATACTAAAGTATGATATTATTTATACATTTTTAGGACACATACTATAGTATGATATTATTTATAAATTTTTAGGACACATACCTTAGTATGATATTATTTATACATTTTTAGGACACATACTGTAGTATGATATTATTTATACATTTTTAGGACAAATACTATAGTATGCAATTATTTTTACATTTTTAGGACACATACTATAGTATGATATTATTTATACATTTTTAGGACACATACTATATTATGAGATTATTTTTACATTTTTTGGACACATACTAAAGTATGATATTATTTATACATTATTAGGACACATACTATAGTATGATATTATTTATAAATTTTTAGGACACATACCTTAGTATGATATTATTTATACATTTTTAGGACACATACTGTAGTATGATATTATTTATACATTTTTAGGACACATACTATAGTATGCAATTATTTTTACATTTTTAGGACACATACTATAGTATGATATTATTTATAAATTTTTAGGACACATTCTATAGTATGATATTATTTTTACATTTTTTTGGACACATACTAAAGTATGATATTATTTATACATTTTTAGGACACATACTATAGTATGATATTATTTATAAGTTTTTAGGACACATACCTTAGTATGATATTATTTATACATTTTTAGGACACATAATATAGTATGATATTATTTATACATTTTTAGGACACATACCTTAGTATGATATTATTTATACATTTATAGGACACATACCTTAGTATGATATTATTTATACATTTTTAGGCCACTTACTGTAGTATGACATTATTTATACATTTTTAGGACACATACTATAGTATGCAATTATTTTTACATTTTTAGGACACATACTATAGTATTAGATAATTTATACATTTTAAGGACACATACTATAGTATGATATTATTTTTACATTTTTTGGACACATACTAAAGTATGATATTATTTACACATTTGTAGGACACATAATATAGTATGATATTATTTATGCATTTTTAGGACACATACCTTAGTATGATATTATGTATACATTTTTAGGACACATACCTTAGTATTATATTATTTATACATTTTTAGGACAAATACTATAGTATGCAATTATTTTTACATTTTTTAGGACACATACTATAGTATGATATTATTTATACATTTTTAGGACACATACTATAGTATGATATTATTTTTACATTTTTTGGACACATACTAAAGTATGATATTATTTATACATTTTTAGGACACATACTATAGTATGATATTATTTATACATTTTTAGGACACATACCTTAGTATGATATTATTTATACATTTTTAGGACACATACTGTAGTATGATATTATTTATACATTTTTAGGACACATGCTATAGTATGCAATTATTTTTACATTTTTTAGGACACATACTATAGTATGATATTATTTATACATTTTTAGGACACATACTATAGTATGATATTATGTATACATTTTTTGGACACATACCTTAGTATGATATTATTTATACATTTTTAGGACACATACTGTAGTATGATATTATTTATACATTTTTAGGACACATACTAAAATATGATATTATTTATACATTTTTAGGACACATACTATAGTATGCAATTATTTTTACATTTTTTAGGACACATACTATAGTATGATATTATTCATACATTTTTAGGACACATACTATGGTATGATATTATTCATACATTTTTTGGACACATACTAAAGTATGATATTATTTATACATTTTTAGGACACATAATATAATATGATATTATTTATACGTTTTTAGGACACATACCTTAGTATGATATTATTTATACATTTTTAGGACACATACCTTAGTATGATATTATTTATACATTTTTAGGACACATACTTTAGTATGATATTATTTATACATTTTTAGGACACATACTATAGTATGCAATTATTTTTACATTTTTAGGACACATACTATAGTATTAAATAATTTATACATTTTTAGGACACATACTATAGCATGATATTATTTTTACATTTTTTGGACACATACTATAGTATGATATTATTTTTACATTTTTTGGACACATACTAAAGTATGATATTATTTATACATTTTTAGGACACATACTATAGTATGATATTATTTATAAATTTTTAGGACACATACCTTAGTATGATATTATTTATACATTTTTAGGACACATACTGTAGTATGATATTATTTATACATTTTTAGGACAAATACTATAGTATGCAATTATTTTTACATTTTTAGGACACATACTATAGTATGATATTATTTATACATTTTTAGGACACATACTATATTATGAGATTATTTTTACATTTTTTGGACACATACTAAAGTATGATATTATTTATACATTATTAGGACACATACTATAGTATGATATTATTTATAAATTTTTAGGACACATACCTTAGTATGATATTATTTATACATTTTTAGGACACATACTGTAGTATGATATTATTTATACATTTTTAGGACACATACTATAGTATGCAATTATTTTTACATTTTTAGGACACATACTATAGTATGATATTATTTATAAATTTTTAGGACACATTCTATAGTATGATATTATTTTTACATTTTTTTGGACACATACTAAAGTATGATATTATTTATACATTTTTAGGACACATACTATAGTATGATATTATTTATAAGTTTTTAGGACACATACCTTAGTATGATATTATTTATACATTTTTAGGACACATAATATAGTATGATATTATTTATACATTTTTAGGACACATACCTTAGTATGATATTATTTATACATTTATAGGACACATACCTTAGTATGATATTATTTATATATTTTTAGGCCACTTACTGTAGTATGACATTATTTATACATTTTTAGGACACATACTATAGTATGCAATTATTTTTACATTTTTAGGACACATACTATAGTATTAGATAATTTATACATTTTAAGGACACATACTATAGTATGATATTATTTTTACATTTTTTGGACACATACTAAAGTATGATATTATTTACACATTTGTAGGACACATAATATAGTATGATATTATTTATGCATTTTTAGGACACATACCTTAGTATGATATTATGTATACATTTTTAGGACACATACCTTAGTATTATATTATTTATACATTTTTAGGACAAATACTATAGTATGCAATTATTTTTACATTTTTTAGGACACATACTATAGTATGATATTATTTATACATTTTTAGGACACATACTATAGTGTGATATTATTTTTACATTTTTTGGACACATACTAAAGTATGATATTATTTATACATTTTTAGGACACATACTATAGTATGATATTATTTATACATTTTTAGGACACATACCTTAGTATGATATTATTTATACATTTTTAGGACACATACTGTAGTATGATATTATTTATACATTTTTAGGACACATGCTATAGTATGCAATTATTTTTACATTTTTTAGGACACATACTATAGTATGATATTATTTATACATTTTTAGGACACATACTATAGTATGATATTATGTATACATTTTTTGGACACATACTAAAGTATGATATTATTTATACATTTTTAGGACACATACTATAGTATGATATTATTTATACATTTTTAGGACACATACTATAGTATGATATTATTTATACATTTTTAGGACACATACCTTAGTATGATATTATTTATACATTTTTAGGACACATACTGTAGTATGATATTATTTATAAATTTTTAGGACACATACTCTAGTAGGATATAATTTATTTATTATTAGGACACATACTATAGTATGATATTATTTTTACATTTTTTGGACAAATACTAAAGTATGATATTATTTATACATTTTTAGGACACGTACCTTAGTATGATATTATTTATACATTTTTAGGACACGTACTTTAGTATGATATTATTTATACATTTTTAGGACATGTACCTTAGTATTATATTACTTATACATTTTTAGGCCAAATACTATAGTATGCAATTATTTTTACATTTTTTAGGACACATACCATAGTATGATATTATTTATACATTTTTAGGACACATACTATAGTATGATATTATTTTTACATTTTTTGGAGACATACTAAAGTATGATATTATTTATACATTTTTAGGACACATAATATAGTATGATATTATTTACACGTTTTTTAGGACACATACCTTAGTATGATATTATTTATACATTTTTAGGACACATACCTTAGTATGATATTATTTATACATTTTTAGAACACATACCGTAGTATGATAATATTTATACATTTTTAGGACACATACTATAGGATGCAATTATTTTTACATTTTTAGGACACATACTATAGTATTAAATAATTTATACATTTTTAGGACACATACTATAGCATGATATTATTTTTACATTTTTTGGACACGTACTAAAGTATGATTTTATTTATACATTTTTAGGACACATAATATAGTATGATATTATTTATACATTTTTAGGACACATACCTTAGTATTACATTATTTATACATTTTTAGGACAAATACTATAGTATGCAATTATTTTTACATTTTTTAGGACACATACTATAGTATGATATTATTTATACATTTTTAGGACACATACTATAGTATGATATTATTTTTACATTTTTTGGACACATACTAAAGTATGATATTATTTATACATTTTTAGGACACATACTATAGTATGATATTATTTATACATTTTTAGGACACATACCTTAGTATGATATTATTTATACATTTTTAGGACACATACTGTAGTTTGATATTATTTATACATTTTTAGGACACATACTATAGTATGCAATTATTTTTACATTTTTAGGACACATACTATAGTATGATGTTATTTATACATTTTTAGGACACATACTATAGTATGATATTATTTATACATTTTTTGGACAAATACTAAAGTATGATATTATTTTTACATTTTTTGGACACATACTAAAGTATGATATTATTTACACATTTGTAGGACACATAATATAGTATGATATTATTTATGCATTTTTAGGACACATACCTTAGTATGATATTATGTATACATTTTTAGGACACATACCTTAGTATTATATTATTTATACATTTTTAGGACAAATACTATAGTATGCAATTATTTTTACATTTTTTAGGACACATACTATAGTATTAAATAATTTATACATTTTTAGGACACATACTATAGCATGATATTATTTTTACATTTTTTGGACACATACTAAAGTATGATATTATTTATACATTTTAGGACACATACTATAGTATGATATTATTTATACATTTTTAGGACACATACTATAGTATGATATTATTTATAAATTTTTAGGACACATACCTTAGTATGATATTATTTATACATTTTTAGGACACATACTGTAGTATGATATTATTTATACATTTTTAGGACAAATACTATAGTATGCAATTATTTTTACATTTTTAGGACACATACTATAGTATGATATTATTTACACATTATTAGGACACATACTATAGTATGATATTATTTATAAATTTTTAGGACACATACCTTAGTATGATATTATTTATACATTTTTAGGACACATAATATAGTATGTTATTATTTATACATTTTTAGGACACATACCTTAGTATGATATTATTTATACATTTTTAGGACACATACCTTAGTATGATATTATTTATACATTTTTAGGACACTTACTGTAGTATGACATTATTTATACATTTTTAGGACACATACTATAGTATGCAATTATTTTTACATTTTTAGGACACATACTATAGTATGATATTATTTATACATTTTTAGGACACATACCTTAGTATGATATTATTTATACATTTTTAGGACACATACTGTAGTATGATATTATTTATACATTTTTAGGACACATGCTATAGTATGCAATTATTTTTACATTTTTTAGGACACATACTATAGTATGATATTATTTATACATTTTTAGGACACATACTATAGTATGATATTATTTATACATTTTTTGGACACATACTAAAGTATGATATTATTTATACATTTTTAGGACACATACTATAGTATGATATTATTTATAAATTTTTAGGACACATACCTTAGTATGATATTATTTATACATTTTTAGGACACATACTGTAGTATGATATTATTTATAAATTTTTAGGACACATACTCTAGTAGGATATAATTTATTTATTATTAGGACACATACTATAGTATGATATTATTTTTACATTTTTTGGACAAATACTAAAGTATGATATTATTTATACATTTTTAGGACACATACTATAGTATGATATTATTTATACATTTTTAGGACACATACCTTAGTATGATATTATTTATACATTTTTAGGACACGTACCTTAGTATTATATTATTTATACATTTTTAGGCCAAATACTATAGAATGCAATTATTTTTACATTTTTTAGGACACATACTATAGTATGATATTATTTATACATTTTTAGGACACATACTATAGTATGATATTATTTTTACATTTTTTGGACACATACTAAAGTATGATATTATTTATACATTTTTAGGACACATAATATAGTATGATATTATTTATACGTTTTTTAGGACACATACCTTAGTATGATATTATTTATACATTTTTAGGACACATACCTTAGTATGATATTATTTATACATTTTTAGGACACATACTGTAGTATGATAATATTTATACATTTTTAGGACACATACTATAGGATGCAATTGTTTTTACATTTTTAGGACACATACTATAGTATTAAATAATTTATACATTTTTAGGACACATACTATAGCATGATATTATTTTTACATTTTTTGGACACGTACTAAAGTATGATTTTATTTATACATTTTTAGGACACATAATATAGTATGATATCATTTATACATTTTTAGGACACATACCTTAGTATGATATTATTTATACATTTTTAGGACACATAACTTAGTATTATATTATTTATACATTTTTAGGACAAATACTATAGTATGCAATTATTTTTACATTTTTTAGGACACATACTATAGTATGATATTATTTATACATTTTTAGGACACATACTATAGTATGATATTATTTTTACATTTTTTGGACACATACTATAGTATGATATTATTTACACATTTTTAGGACACATACCTTAGTATGATATTATTTATACATTTTTAGGACACATACTGTAGTATGATATTATTTATACATTTTTAGGACACATACTATAGTATGCAATTATTTTTACATTTTTTAGGACACATACTATAGTATGATGTTATTTATACATTTTTAGGACACATAATATAGTATGATATTATTCATACATTTTTTTGGACACATACTAAAGTATGATATTATTTATACATTTTTAGGACACATAATATAGTATGATATTATTTATACGTTTTTAGGACACGTATCTTAGTATGATATTATTTATACATTTTTAGGACACATACCTTAGTATGATATTATTTATACATTTTTAGGAAAAATACTGTAGTATGATATTATTTATACATTTTTAGGACACATACTATAGTATGCAATTATTTTTACATTTTTAGGACACATACTATAGTATTAAATAATTTATACATTTTTAGGACACATACTATAGCATGATATTATTTTTACATTTTTTGGACACATACTAAAGTATGATATTACTTATACATTTTTAGGACACATACTAAAGTATGATATTATTTATACATTTTTAGGACACATACTATAGTATGATATTATTTATAAATTTTTAGGACACATACCTTAGTATGATATTATTTATACATTTTTAGGACACATACTGTAGTATGATATTATTTATACATTTTTAGGACAAATACTATAGTATGCAATTATTTTTACATTTTTAGGACACATACTATAGTATGATATTATTTATACATTTTTAGGACACATACTATAGTATGATATTATTTTTAAATTTTTTGGACACATACTAAAGTATGATATTATTTAAACATTATTAGGACACATACTATAGTATGATATTATTTATAAATTTTTAGGACACATACCTTAGTATGATATTATTTATACATTTTTAGGACACATACTATAGTATGCAATTATTTTTACATTTTTTAGGACACATACTATAGTATGATATTATTTATAAATTTTTAGGACACATTCTATAGTATGATATTATTTTTACATTTTTTTGGACACATACTAAAGTATGATATTATTTATACATTTTTAGGACACATACTATAGTATGATATTATTTATACGTTTTTAGGACACATACCTTAGTATGATATTATTTATACATTTTTAGGACACATAATATAGTATGATATTATTTATACATTTTTAGGACACATACTTTAGTATGATATTATTTATACATTTTTAGGACACATACCTTAGTATGATATTATTTATACATTTTAGGACACATACCTTAGTATGAAATTATTTATACATTTTTAGGACACATACTAAAGTATGATATTATTTATACATTTTTAGGACACATACTATGGTATGATATTATTCATACATTTTTTTGGACACATACTAAAGTATGATATTATTTATACATTTTTAGGACACATAATATAGTATGATATTATTTATACGTTTTTAGGACACATACCTTAGCATGATATTATTTATACATTTTTAGGACACATACCTTAGTATGATATTATTTATACATTTTTAGGACACATACTGTAGTATGATATTATTTATATATTTTTTGGACAAATACTAAAGTATGATATTATTTATACATTTTTAGGACACATACTATGGTATGATATTATTCATACATTTTTTTGGACACATACTAAAGTATGATATTATTTATACATTTTTAGGACACATAATATAGTATGATATTATTTATACGTTTTTAGGACACATACCTTAGTATGATATTATTTATACATTTTTAGGACACATACCTTAGTATGATATTATTTATACATTTTTAGGACACATACTGTAGTATGATATTATTTATACATTTTTAGGACACATACTATAGTATGCATTTATTTTTACATTTTTAGGACACATACTATAGTATTAAATAATTTATACATTTTTAGGACACATACTATAGCATGATATTATTTTTACATCTTTTGGACACATACTAAAGTATGATATTACTTATACATTTTTAGGACACATACTATAGTATGATATTATTTATACATTTTTAGGACACATACTATAGTATGATATTATTTATAAATTTTTAGGACACATACCTTAGTATGATATTATTTATACATTTTTAGGACACATACTGTAGTATGATATTATTTATACATTTTTAGGACAAATACTATAGTATGCAATTATTTTTACATTTTTAGGACACATACTATAGTATGATATTATTTATACATTTTTAGGACACATACTATAGTATGATATTATTTTTAAATTTTTTGGACACATACTAAAGTATGATATTATTTATACATTATTAGGACACATACTATAGTATGATATTATTTATACATTTTTAGGACACATACTATAGTATGCAATTATTTTTACATTTTTTAGGACACATACTATAGTATGATATTATTTATAAATTTTTAGGACACATTCTATAGTATGATATTATTTTTACATTTTTTTGGACACATACTAAAGTATGATATTATTTATACATTTTTAGGACACATACTATAGTACGATATTATTTATACGTTTTTAGGACACATACCTTAGTATGATATTATTTATACATTTTTAGGACACATAATATAGTATGATATTATTTATACATTTTTAGGACACATACCTTAGTATGATATTATTTATACATTTTTAGGACAAATACCTTAGTATGATATTATTTATACATTTTTAGGACACTTACTGTAGTATGACATTATTTATACATTTTTAGGACACATACTATAGTATGCAATTATTTTTACATTTTTAGGACACATACTATAGTATTAGATAATTTATACATTTTAAGGACACATACTATAGTATGATATTATTTTTTACATTTTTTGGACACATACTAAAGTATGATATTATTTACACATTTGTAGGACACATAATATAGTATGATATTATTTATGCATTTTTAGGACACATACCTTAGTATGATATTATTTATACATTTTTAGGACAAATACTATAGTATGCAATTATTTTTACATTTTTTAGGACACATACTATAGTATGATATTATTTATACATTTTTAGGACACATACTATAGTATGATATTATTTTTACATTTTTTGGACACATACTAAAGTATGATATTATTTATACATTTTTAGGACACATACTATAGTATGATATTATTTATACATTTTTAGGACACATACCTTAGTATGATATTATTTATACATTTTTAGGACACATACTGTAGTATGATATTATTTATACATTTTTAGGACACATACTATAGTATGCAATTATTTTTACATTTTTTAGGACACATACTATAGTATGATATTATTTATACATTTTTAGGACACATACTATAGTATGATATTATTTATACATTTTTTGGACACATACTAAAGTATGATATTATTTATACATTTTTAGGACACATACTATAGTATGATATTATTTATACATTTTTAGGACACATACCTTAGTATGATATTATTTATACATTTTTAGGACACATACTGTAGTATGATATTATTTATAAATTTTTAGGACACATACTCTAGTAGGATATAATTTATTTATTATTAGGACACATACTATAGTATGATATTATTTTTACATTTTTAGGACACATACCTTAGTATGATATTATTTATACATTTTTAGGACACATACTGTAGTATGATATTATTTATACATTTTTAGGACACATACTAAAGTATGATATTATTTATACATTTTTAGGACACATACCTTAGTATGATATTATTTATGCATTTTTAGGACACTTACTGTAGTATGACATTATTTATACATTTTTAGGACACATACTATAGTATGCAATTATTTTTACATTTTTAGGACACATACTATAGTATTAGATAATTTATACATTTTAAGGACACATACTATAGTATGATATTATTTTTACATTTTTTGGACACATACTAAAGTATGATATTATTTACACATTTGTAGGACACATAATATAGTATGATATTATTTATGCATTTTTAGGACACATACCTTAGTATGATATTATTTATACATTTTTAGGACAAATACTATAGTATGCAATTATTTTTACATTTTTTAGGACACATACTATAGTATGATATTATTTATACATTTTTAGGACACATACTATAGTATGATATTATTTTTACATTTTTAGGACACATACCTTAGTATGATATTATTTATACATTTTTAGGACACATACTGTAGTATGATATTATTTATACATTTTTAGGACACATACTAAAGTATGATATTATTTATACATTTTTAGGACACATACTATAGTATAATATTATTTATACATTTTTAGGACACATACTGTAGTATGATATTATTTATACATTTTTAGGACACATACTATAGTATGCAATTATTTTTACATTTTTTAGGACACATACTATAGTATGATATTATTTTTACATTTTTAGGACACATACCTTAGTATGATATTATTTATACATTTTTAGGACACATACTGTAGTATGATATTATTTATACATTTTTAGGACACATACTAAAGTATGATATTATTTATACATTGTTAGGACACATACTATAGTATAATATTATTTATACATTTTTAGGACACATACTGTAGTATGATATTATTTATACATTTTTAGGACACATACTATAGTATGCAATTATTTTTACATTTTTTAGGACACATACTATAGTATGATATTATTTATACATTTTTAGGACACATAATATAGTATGATATTATTTATACATTTTGTGGACACATACTAAAGTATGATATTATTTATACATTTTTAGGACACATATTGTAGTATGATATTATTTATACATTTTTAGGACAAATACTATAGTATGCAATTATTTTTACATTTTTAGGACACATACTATAGTATTGAATAATTTATACATTTTTAGGACACATACTATAGCATGATATTATTTTTACATTTTTTGGACACATACTAAAGTATGATTTTATTTATACATTTTTTGGACACATAATATAGTATGATATTATTTATAATTTTTAAGACACATACTATAGTATGATAATATTTATACATTTTTAGGACACATACTATACTATGATATTATTTTTACATTTTTTGGACACATACTAAAGTATGATATTATTTATACATTTTTAGGACACATACTATAGTATGATATTATTTATACATTTTTAGGACACATACCTTAGTATGATATTATTTATACATTTTTAGGACACATACTGTAGTATGATATTATTTATAAATTTTTAGGACACATTCTATAGTATGATATTATTTTTACATTTTTTTGGACACATACTAAAGTATGATATTATTTATACATTTTTAGGACACATACTATAGTATGATATTATTTATACATTTTTAGGACACATACCTTAGTATGATATTATTTATACATTTTTAGGACACATAATATAGTATGATATTATTTATACATTTTTAGGACACATACCTTAGTATGATATTATTTATACATTTTTAGGACACATACCTTAGTATGATATTATTTATACATTTTTAGGACACATACTGTAGTATGATATTATTTATACATTTTTAGGACACATACTATAGTATGCAATTATTTTTACATTTTTAGGACACATACCTTAGTATGATATTATTTATACATTTTTAGGACACATACCTTAGTATTATATTATTTATACATTTTTAGGACAAATACTATAGTATGCAATTATTTTTACATTTTTTAAGACACATACTATATTATACTATTATTTATACATTTTTAGGACACATAGTATAGTTTGACATTATTTTTACATTATTTTGGACACATACTAAAGTATGATATTATTTATACATTTTTAGGACACATACTACAGTATGATATTATTTATACATTTTTAGGACAAATACCTTAGTATGACATTATTTATACATTTTTAGGACACATACTATAGTATGATATTATTTATACATTTTTAGGACACATACCTTAGTATGATATTATTTATACATTTTTAGGACACATACTGTAGTATGATATTATTTATACATTTTTAGGACACATACTAAAGTATGATATTATTTATACATTTTTAGGACACATACTATAGTATGATATTATTTATACATTTTTAGGACACATACTGTAGTATGATATTATTTATACATTTTTAGGACACATACTATAGTATGCAATTATTTTTACATTTTTTAGGACACATACTATAGTATGATATTATTTATACATTTTTAGGACACATAATATAGTATGATATTATTTATACATTTTGTGGACACATACTAAAGTATGATATTATTTATACATTTTTAGGACACATAATATAGTATGATATTATTTATACATTTTTAGGACACATACCTTAGTATGATATTATTTATACATTTTTAGGACACATACTGTAGTATGATATTATTTATAAATTTTTAGGACACATACTCTAGTAGGATATAATTTATACATTATTAGGACACATACTATAGTATGATATTATTTTTACATTTTTTGGACACATACTAAAGTATGATATTATTTATACATTTTTAGGACACATACTATAGTATGATATTATTTATACATTTTTAGGACACATTCCTTAGTATGATATTATTTATACATTTTTAGGACACATACCTTAGTATTGTATTATTTATACATTTTTAGGCCAAATACTATAGTATGCAATTATTTTTACATTTTTTAGGACACACACTATAGTATACTATTATTTATACATTTTTAGGACACATAGTATAGTTTGATATTATTTTTACATTATTTTGGACACATACTAAAGTATGATATTATTTATACATTTTTAGGACACATACTACAGTTTGATATTATTTATACATTTTTAGGACACATACCTTAGTATGACATCATTTATACATTTTTAGGACACATACTATAGTATGATATTATTTATACATTTTTAGGACACATACCTTAGTGTTACGACACCTGGGTTTTACGATGGTTGGTCGTATTATTATTATTACTATTTAGTCAGAATTTGTTCCCCTGTTTTGGTAGTTTTCTTCCCATTGTATTGTTTTCTTTTGGAGTGACAACACCAGACCCAGAGACAAGATGGCTGCCTCCATGCTGTTGTCCAGTAACCATGGAAACCACAATGAGCACCGGCAGCCTCATCACCAGTGGATCCCTCCTCAGTTCTTCAGGTGGAAGCAATTGGACTAATCGTTTTCTCTGGATCTGGAAAGGATAAAAGGCTGGAAGAACTTTCATTCGAGGAGCTACTTGTAACCAAGTAGACTCCCTGTGGGCTGGTTTCAGGGTTTTAGAAGTTCAAACATCTTGAAAGAAAATAATTCCTCAGCTTTTATTAAGTCTCTCTTTGGGTGTAGTAATTTCTCTTGATAAAAGAACTACAGTGGCCTCTGTTAGAATTTGAGAGTCTTTTGTGGTTAATTTGCTGAATTATTATGTGGAAGGTGAAAGCTTCTTTAGGTTTTGGAAATAACCCTGAGTCTTTTAGTTAATCCATCCCACATCTTTAACATCCTGTTGGACACTTAGGTCTGAGTGGTTTTCTTTTGGTGCTGCCAGATAAAATATCTGAGTCTTAGTCTCCTGTTTTATTTTATATGAACATTGGACTCTCTGAGTTTTATGGGCTGTGTTAGAGTATTTCTGTTAGGATTTCCAGCCCTTGGTTTTGTGTTATCCTCTAATGTTTTAATAAATTTGTTTTTCTTTACACAAGTTACTTCTTTCCTCCCTGGTTTCCCCTCCCTGAAGAAGGTAAAACATAACACTTAGTATGATATTATTTATACATTTTTAGGACACATACTGTAGTATGATATTATTTGTACATTTTTAGGACACATACTAAAATATGAAATTATTTTTACATTTTTTAGGACATATACTATAGTATGATATTATTTATACATTTTTAGGACACATACCTTAGTATGATATTATTTATACATTTTTAGGACACATACTGTAGTATGATATTATTTATACATTTTTAGGACACATACTAAAGTATGCAATTATTTTTACATTTTTTAGGACATATACTATAGTATGATATTATTTATACATTTTTAGGACACATACTATAGTATGATATTATTTTTACATTTTTTGGACACATACTAAATTATGATATTATTTATACATTTTTAGGACACATACTATAGTATGATATTATTTATACATTTTTAGGACACATACCTTAGTATGATATTATTTATACATTTTAGGACACATAATATAGTATGCAATTATTTTTACATTTTTTAGGACACATACTACAGTATGATATTATTTATACATTTTTAGGACACATACTATAGTATGATAATAATTTTACATTTTTTGGACACATACTAAAGTATGATATTATTTATACATTTTTAGGACACATACTATAGTATGATATTATTTATAAATTTTTAGGACACATACCTTAGTATGATATTATTTATACATTTTTAGGACACATACTGTAGTATGATATTATTTATACATTTTTAGGACACATACTATAGTAGGATATAATTTATACATTTTTAGGACACATACTATAGTATGATATTATTTGTACATTTTTAGGACACATACCTTAGTATGATATTATTTATACATTTTTAGGACACATACCTTAGTATTATATTATTTATACATTTTTAGGACAAATACTATAGCATGCAATTATTTTTACATTTTTTAGGACACATACTATAGTATGATATTATTTATACATTTTTTGGACACATAGTATAGTTTGATATTATTTATAAATTTTTAGGACACATACCTTAGTATGATATTATTTATACATTTTTAGGACATATACTGTAGTATGATATTATTTATACATTTTTAGGACACATACTATAGTATGCAATTATTTTTACATTTTTAGGACACATACTATAGTATTAAAAAATTTATACATTTTTAGGACACATACTATAGCATGATATTATTTTTACATTTTTTGGACACGTACTAAAGTATGATTTTATTTATACATTTTTAGGACACATAATATAGTAAGATATTATTTATACATTTTTAGGACACATACCTTAGTATGATATTATTTATACATTTTTAGGACACATACATTAGTATTATATTATTTATACATTTTTAGGACAAATACTATAGTATGCAATTATTTTTACATTTTTTAGGACACATACTATAGTATGATATTATTTATACATTTTTAGGACACATACTATAGTATGATATTATTTTTACATTTTTTGGACACATACTAATGTATGATATTATTTATACATTTTTAGGACACATACTATAGTATGATATTATTTACACATTTTTAGGACACATACCTTTGTATGATATTATTTATACATTTTTAGGACACATACTGTAGTATGATATTATTTATACATTTTTAGGACACATACTATAGTATGCAATTATTTTTACATTTTTTAGGACACATACTATAGTATGATGTTATTTATACATTTTTAGGACACATACCTTAGTATGATATTATTTATACATTTTTTGGACAAATACTAAAGTATGATATTATTTATACATTTTTAGGACACATACTATGGTATGATATTATTCATACATTTTTTTGGACACATACTAAAGTATGATATTATTTATACATTTTTAGGACACATAATATAGTATGATATTATTTATACGTTTTTAGGACACATACCTTTAGTATGATATTATTTATACATTTTTAGGACACATACCTTAGTATGATATTATTTATACATTTTTAGGACACATACTGTAGTATGATATTATTTATACATTTTTAGGACACATACTATAGTATGCAATTATTTTTACATTTTTAGGACACATACTATAGTATTAAATAATTTATACATTTTTAGGACACATACTATAGCATGATATTATTTTTACATTTTTTGGACACATACTAAAGTATGATATTATTTATACATTTTTAGGACACATACTATAGTATGATATTATTTATACATTTTTAGGACACATACTATAGTATGATATTATTTATAAATTTTTAGGACACATACCTTAGTATGATATTATTTATACATTTTTAGGACACATACTGTAGTATGATATTATTTATACATTTTTAGGACAAATACTATAGTATGCAATTATTTTTACATTTTTTAGGACACATACTATAGTATGATATTATTTATAAATTTTTAGGACACATTCTATAGTATGATATTATTTTTACATTTTTTTGGACACATACTAAAGTATGATATTATTTATACATTTTTAGGACACATAATATAGTATGATATTATTTATACATTTTTAGGACACATACCTTAGTATGATATTATTTATACATTTTTAGGACACATACCTTAGTATGATATTATTTATACATTTTTAGGACACTTACTGTAGTATGACATTATTTATACATTTTTAGGACACATACTATAGTATGCAATTATTTTTACATTTTTAGGACACATACTATAGTATTAGATAATTTATACATTTTAAGGACACATACTATAGTATGATATTATTTTTACATTTTTTGGACACATACTAAAGTATGATATTATTTACACATTTGTAGGACACATAATATAGTATGATATTATTTATGCATTTTTAGGACACATACCTTAGTATGATATTATTTATACATTTTTAGGACAAATACTATAGTATGCAATTATTTTTACATTTTTTAGGACACATACTATAGTATGATATTATTTATACATTTTTAGGACACATACTATAGTATGATATTATTTTTACATTTTTTGGACACATACTAAAGTATGATATTATTTATACATTTTTAGGACACATACTATAGTATGATATTATTTATACATTTTTAGGACACATACCTTAGTATGATTTTATTTATACATTTTTAGGACACATACTGTAGTATGATATTATTTATACATTTTTAGGACACATACTATAGTATGCAATTATTTTTACATTTTTTAGGACACATACTATAGTATGATAATATTTATACATTTTAGGACACATACTATAGTATGATATTATTTATACATTTTTAGGACACATACTATAGTATGATATTATTTATACATTTTTAGGACACATACTATAGTATGATATTATTTATACATTTTTAGGACACATACCTTAGTATGATATTATTTATACATTTTTAGGACACATACTGTAGTATGATATTATTTATAAATTTTTAGGACACATACTCTAGTAGGATATAATTTATTTATTATTAGGACACATACTATAGTATGATATTATTTTTACATTTTTTGGACACATACTAAAGTATGATATTATTTATACATTTTTAGGACACATACCTTAGTATGATATTATTTATACATTTTTAGGACACGTACCTTAGAATTATATTATTTATACATTTTTAGGCCAAATACTATAGTATGCAATTATTTTTACATTTTTTAGGACACATACTCTAGTAGGATATAATTTATTTATTATTAGGATACATACTATAGTATGATATTATTTTTACATTTTTTGGACACATACTAAAGTATGATATTATTTATACATTTTTAGGACACATACCTTAGTATGATATTATTTATACATTTTTAGGACACGTACCTTAGAATTATATTATTTATACATTTTTAGGCCAAATACTATAGTATGCAATTATTTTTACATTTTTTAGGACACATACTATAGTATGATATTATTTTTACATTTTTTGGACACATACTAAAGTATGATATTATTTATACATTTTTAGGACACATACCTTAGTATGATATTATTTATACATTTTTAGGACACGTACCTTAGAATTATATTATTTATACATTTTTAGGCCAAATACTATAGTATGCAATTATTTTTACATTTTTTAGGACACATACTATAGTATGATATTATTTATACATTTTTAGGACACATACTATAGTGTGATATTATTTTTACATTTTTTGGACACATACTAAAGTATGATATTATTTATACATTTTTAGGACACATAATATAGTATGATATTATTTATACGTTTTTTAGGACACATACCTTAGTATGATATTATTTATACATTTTTAGGACACATACCTTAGTATGATATTATTTATACATTTTTAGGACACATACTGTAGTATGATATTATTTATACATTTTTAGGACACATACTATAGGATGCAATTATTTTTACATTTTTAGGACACATACTATAGTATTAAATAATTTATACATTTTTAGGACACATAATATAGTATGATATTATTTATACATTTTTAGGACACATACCTTAGTATGATATTATTTATACATTTCTAGGACACATACCTTAGTATTAAATTATTTATACATTTTTAGGACAAATACTATAGTATGCAAGTATTTTTACATTTTTTAGGACACATACTATAGTATGATATTATTTATACATTTTTAGGACACATACTATAGTATGATATTATTTTTACATTTTTTGGACACATACTAAAGTATGATATTATTTATACATTTTTAGGACACATACTATAGTATAATATTATTTATACATTTTTAGGACACATACCTTAGTATGATATTATTTATACATTTTTAGGACACATACTGTAGCATGATATTATTTATACATTTTTAGGACACATACTATAGTATGCAATTATTTTTACATTTTTTAGGACACATACTATAGTATGATGTTATTTATACATTTTTAGGACACATACTATAGTATGATATTATTTATACATTTTTTGGACAAATACTAAAGTATAACCCTCCTATATGACCAAGATGGCGCCGACTGTTGCGGCTCGCCGTCTGTTGCTTGTAATTGTGGTTTTAGCATTGTTTTTGAGTCACTTTTTAGCTTTTTGTGATCCAATTTTTAAATATGATCGACTCACCCTTCTTGATCTTCGGTTGAGCCCTGGACTCGGGCTACATGATGCTGAGTTCAGGCTGACGTTTGGTCACCTGTTTGACAAGGTCCCGGCGTTCCTGCTGGCTGTCCCGGACCGAGTGGGGCGTAACCCGAGGCGGCGGAGACGGCGTGGAAAACGTGGTGGCGTCCGGGTTAGGATAAGGGCTTTTCGGCGAGATAACAGCGATGGTCGTTTCTTCCAGGACGTACCCCTCTGTGATTTCTCGCCTGGATCCATCCGGGTTCTGCAGCGCCAAAGGCTGGCCCGTGCGCGCGGGAGCTCCCAGCAAGCGCAGCGCACTGGTGGAGTAAATCCGGGAAATCTCCTCTATCCCGTGAGGTCGGGGTTTTGGCGAACCTCGGATCGGCTTCCATCCAGCTCCCTGCCGCAGCTTCGGATTGCTCTACTGAACGTCCGCTCGCTGGGGAACAAGACAGCTATCCTAAAGGATTTTTACACGGATAACGCTGTGAGCCTGTTCTGCATGACGGAGACGTGGGCTCTGCCAGGTGAGATGGCCTCCTTGGTCGAACTCTGTCCTCCTGACTGTAATGTTGTTAATGAACCGAGACTCTCTGGCCGTGGGGGGGGCTTGCTGTCCCTTTACTGTTCAAATCTCCCACTTAAACCTCTTGCTGGGCTGATGGCTCCAACCAGTTTTGAAGTCTCAGTATTAGAGCTGGGCTTCTCTCCTCCCATCCTCGTTTTACTGTGCTACAGGCCACCAGGATACAATAAGGATTTTATAAATGATTTCTCCAACCTTTTAGCTGATATGCTCCCAAAATATGAACAGGGGATTATTTTGGGTGATTTTAATATCCACGTCTGCTGCCCTCTGAAACCACTGGTGAGGGATTTTATGAATGTTTTAGACTCATTTGGACTACAGCAATTGGTAAATGTCCCCACACATGCGGCTTCTCACACCCTGGATTTGGTTTTATCTTTTGGACTGGATGTGCATGATTTATCTGTGGATCCTGTGGCATTTTCCGACCATGCTGTGATCACGTTCAGCATCTCACGTCTCCTTCCTCCAGCCCGGCGACGGTCTGCTCGTTACTCCAGGCGCTTATCTCCGAGTACGACTTCCAACTTTCTGTCGGTTTTGGACACTGATGCCCTCGCTCCGCCCTTGTCGGTTACCTGCATGGATGTAGATGGCCTTCTGCATCGGTTCAATGTGACCTGCTCTGCTGCTCTGGACGCTGTTGCCCCTCTGAGACCGAGGCGGAAACAGACAACATCTTACCCTTGGCTGAATGATTACACCCGTAGCCTCAGGCGACAGTGTAGGGTGCTGGAACGGAGGTGGAGGAGAGACAGACTGTCATGCTCTCGGCTGCTCCTGGTTGATGCACTTTCACACTACCAGAGAGCAGTTAGATCTGCTCGTAATAACTATTTTTCTGCTATCATTTCACAGCATCATGGAGACCAGTCCAGGCTGTACAGCACAGTTAACTCCCTGCTACTGTTAAATGAGTCTGATGGTCTAAATCCCACTGTTGCTTTATGCACAGAGCTACAGAGCTTTTTCCTCAACAAGATCCTTGGTATTAGGCTTAGCCTCCAGCCTCAAATACACACTATCCATGTGGAACCGCCGGATCCACCTGCCTTCTCAGACTTTGCTCCAGTTCAGCTTGCTGACTTGATGAAACTGATTAGCTCCATGAAGCCAGCTGGCTCTTCGGTGGACTGCCTCCCAGCTAAATTGATACGTGACTCGGTGTCTGCGCTGAGCCCGGCACTCATGAACATTTTTAACATTAGCCTCAGCACTGGAGTGTTCCCTAAGGTTTTTAAAGATGCGGTTGTTCAGCCGATATTGAAAAAACCTGGTTTGGATCCCTCCACTTATGAGAACTTTCGCCCGATATCGAAAGTCCCGTTTCTCTCGAAGGTCCTTGAGAAAATTGTGCATGGCCAGATCTCTGCCCATATGAATAGCAACTCGTTGCTGGATGTATTTCAGTCAGCTTTTAGACCAAACCATAGCACAGAGTCTGCTTTGATTAGGGTGCTAAATGACATTCTGGTGGCATCTGACTCTGGGTCTAGGGTACTGCTGCTCCAGCTGGACCTTTCAGCGGCTTTTGATACGGTCGATCACCAAATTTTACTGAATCGGCTTGGGTCTTGGGTTGGGGTGACGGGGGTGGCGCTTAAATGGTTCCGCTCCTACCTATCAAACCGAACCATCTCTGTACAGATTGGTGACTGTGCATCCTCCAGTCTTCCACTGCCTTGGGGGGTGCCGCAAGGTTCCGTTCTTGGGCCATTGCTGTTTTCAATCTACCTTCTGCCTCTGGGCAATATCCTGAATCAGCATGGCCTGAGCTACCACATCTACGCAGATGACTGTCAGCTATACGTGGAAATGGACGAGAAAAATGCGGGCTCGAAATTGGCTGCATGTATGGATGACGTGAAGGGCTGGCTGGCATCCAACTTCTTAAAACTGAATGAAAAGAAGTCTGAGTTTATTGTTTTTGACCCCCGCAACCACCATGGCTCTCACCCTGTTTGTGACCTTTTAACCCTTAACCCCAAACAGTGTGTGACGAGTCTCGGGGTCAAGCTGGATGCTGGACTCACAATGGCCCCACAGATAAACTCTGTAGTGAGGTCTTGTTTTTATCAGCTTCGCCGCCTTACTCACCTCAGACGAATCCTGAAACGGAGGCATTTGGAGTCAGTCATTCATGCATTCATTACCTCTCGCCTGGACTATGCAAACGCCCTCCTCGTTGGTGTTCCGGACTCTGCCCTGAATCGGCTGCAGGTTGTTCAGAATGCTGCTGCCAGGTTCTTGACGGGTACACACCGACGTAGCCACATTACACCTGTCCTGGCACATCTTCACTGGCTCCCTGTCATTTTCAGAGTGCAGTTTAAGTTACTGACTTTTGTTTTTAAAGCGCTCAGTGACCTGGCACCTTCCTACCTCTCTGCCCTTCTCACTCCATATGTGCCCACCCGCTCGTTGAGGTCGGCTGACCTATTGCTGCTGCACACGCCGCGGATGAGGCTCAAATCGCGGGGTGAACGAGCATTTGTCCATGCTGCCCCAAAGCTATGGAACTCATTGCCCATTGGAGTTCGGCAGGCTCCATCTCTGGCGGTTTTTAAATCTCGTTTAAAGACCCACTTTTACACTTTGGCTTTTAGACAGTGACTCGTTTTAGTGTTTTATTGTGTCATTGTTTTAATGTGTTCTTATTATTCATGTTTTCTCTGCTTTTAATTGAGATTTTATCCTTAGTTTTAGCTCCTTGTAATGGGTGTGTTTTGTTTTAGCCTGTGCAGCACTTTGGGCAGCTCCCATGCTGCATTTTAAATGTGCTATATAAATAAACTATGCTATGCTATGCTATGCTATGATATTATTTATACATTTTTAGGACACATACTATAGTATGATATTATTTATACATTTTTAGGACAAATACTATAGTATGCAAATTTTTTTACATTTTTTAGGACACATACTATAGTATGATATTATTTATACATTTTTAGGACACATACTATAGTATGATATTATTTTTACATTTTTTGGACAGATACTAAAGTATGATATTATTTATACATTTTTAGGACTCATACTATAGTATGATATTATTTATACATTTTTAGGACACATACCTTAGTATGATATTATTTATACATTTTTAGGACACATACTGTAGTATGATATTATTTATACATTTTTAGGACACATACTATAGTATGCAATTATTTTTACATTTTTTAGGACACATACTATAGTATGATATTATTTATACATTTTAGGACACATGCTATAGTATGATATTATTTATACATTTTTTGGACACATACTAAAGTATGATATTATTTATACATTTTTAGGACACATACTATAGTATGATATTATTTATACATTTTTAGGACACATACCTTAGTATGATATTATTTATACATTTTTAGGACACATACTGTAGTATGATATTATTTATAAATTTTTAGGACACATACTCTAGTAGGATATAATTTATACATTATTAGGACACATACTATAGTATGATATTATTTTTACATTTTTTGGACACAAACTAAAGTATGATATTATTTATACATTTTTAGGACACATACTATAGTATGATATTATTTATACATTTTTAGGACACATACCTTTGTATGATATTATTTATACATTTTTAGGACACATACCTTAGTATTATATTATTTATACATTTTTAGGACACATACTGTAGTATGATATTATTTATACATTTTTAGGACACATACTATAGTTTGCAATTATTTTTACATTTTTAGGACACATACTATAGTATTAAATAATTTATACATTTTTAGGACACATACTATAGCATGATATTATTTTTACATTTTTAGGACACATACTACAGTATGATATTATTTATACATTTTTAGGACACATACCTTAGTATGACATTATTTATACATTTTTAGGACACATACTATAGTATGATATTATTTATACATTTTTAGGACACATACCTTAGTATGATATTATTTATACATTTTTAGGACACATACTGTAGTATGATATTATTTATACATTTTTAGGACACATACTAAAGTATGATATTATTTATACATTTTTAGGACACATAATATAGTATGATATTATTTATACATTTTGTGGACACATACAAAAGTATGATATTATTTATACATTTTTAGGACACATACTGTAGTATGATATTATTTATACATTTTAGGACACATACTATAGTATGCAATTATTTTTAAATTTTTAGGACACATACTATAGTATTAAATAATTTATAAATTTTTTGGACACATACTATAGCATGATATTATTTTTACATTTTTTGGACACATACTAAAGTATGATTTTATTTATACATTTTTTGGACACATACTAAAGTATGATATTATTTATACATTTTTAGGACACATACTATAGTATGATATTATTTATACATTTTTAGGACACATACCTTAGTATGATATTATTTATACATTTTTAGGAAACATACTGTAGTATGATATTATTTATAAATTTTTAGGACACATTCTATAGTATGATATTATTTTTACATTTTTTTGGACACATACTAAAGTATGATATTATTTATACATTTTTAGGACACATACTATAGTATGATTTTATTTATACATTTTTAGGACACATACCTTAGTATGATATTATTTATACATTTTTAGGACACATACTGTAGTATGATATTATTTATACATTTTTAGGACACATACCTTAGTATGATATTATTTATACATTTTTAGGACACATACCTTAGTATGATATTATTTATACATTTTTAGGACACATACTGTAGTATGATATTATTTATACATTTTTAGGACACATACTATAGTATGCAATTATTTTTACATTTTTAGGACACATACTATAGTATTAGATAATTTATACATTTTTAGGACACATACTATAGTATGATATTATTTTTACATTTTTTGGACACATACTAAAGTATGATATTATTTACACATTTTTAGGACACATAATATAGTATGATATTATTTATACATTTTTAGGACACATACCTTAGTATGATATTATTTATACATTTTTAGGACACATACCTTAGTATTATATTATTTATACATTTTTAGGACAAATACTATAGTATGCAATTATTTTTACATTTTTTAAGACACAGACTATAGTATACTATTATTTATACATTTTTAGGACACATAGTATAGTTTGATATTATTTTTACATTATTTTGGACACATACTAAAGTATGATATTATTTATACATTTTTAGGACACATACTACAGTATGATATTATTTATACATTTTTAGGACACATACCTTAGTATGACATTATTTATACATTTTTAGGACACATACTATAGTATGATATTATTTATACATTTTTAGGACACATACCTTAGTATGATATTATTTATACATTTTTAGGACACATACTGTAGTATGATATTATTTTTACATTTTTTGGACACAAACTAAAGTATGATATTATTTATACATTTTTAGGACACATACTATAGTATGATATTATTTATACATTTTTAGGACACATACCTTAGTATGATATTATTTATACATTTTTAGGACACATACCTTAGTATTATATTATTTATACATTTTTAGGACACATACTGTAGTATGATATTATTTATACATTTTTAGGACACATACTATAGTTTGCAATTATTTTTACATTTTTAGGACACATACTATAGTATTAAATAATTTATACATTTTTAGGACACATACTATAGCATGATATTATTTTTACATTTTTAGGACACATACTACAGTATGATATTATTTATACATTTTTAGGACACATACCTTAGTATGACATTATTTATACATTTTTAGGACACATACTATAGTATGATATTATTTATACATTTTTAGGACACATACCTTAGTATGATATTATTTATACATTTTTAGGACACATACTGTAGTATGATATTATTTATACATTTTTAGGACACATACTAAAGTATGATATTATTTATACATTTTTAGGACACATACTATAGTATGCAATTATTTTTACATTTTTTAGGACACATACTATAGTATGATATTATTTATACATTTTTAGGACACATAATATAGTATGATATTATTTATACATTTTGTGGACACATACTAAAGTATGATATTATTTATACATTTTTAGGACACATACTGTAGTATGATATTATTTATACATTTTAGGACACATACTATAGTATGCAATTATTTTTAAATTTTTAGGACACATACTATAGTATTAAATAATTTATACATTTTTAGGACACATACTATAGCATGATATTATTTTTACATTTTTTGGACACATACTAAAGTATGATTTTATTTATACATTTTTTGGACACATACTAAAGTATGATATTATTTATACATTTTTAGGACACATACTATAGTATGATATTATTTATACATTTTAGGACACATACCTTAGTATGATATTATTTATACATTTTTAGGAAACATACTGTAGTATGATATTATTTATAAATTTTTAGGACACATTCTATAGTATGATATTATTTTTACATTTTTTTGGACACATACTAAAGTATGATATTATTTATACATTTTTAGGACACATACTATAGTATGATATTATTTATACATTTTTAGGACACATACCTTAGTATGATATTATTTATACATTTTTAGGACACATACTGTAGTATGATATTATTTATACATTTTTAGGACACATACCTTAGTATGATATTATTTATACATTTTTAGGACACATACCTTAGTATGATATTATTTATACATTTTTAGGACACATACTGTAGTATGATATTATTTATACATTTTTAGGACACATACTATAGTATGCAATTATTTTTACATTTTTAGGACACATACTATAGTATTAGATTATTTATACATTTTTAGGACACATACCTTAGTATGATATTATTTATACATTTTTAGGACACATACCTTAGTATTATATTATTTATACATTTTTAGGACAAATACTATAGTATGCAATTATTTTTACATTTTTTAAGACACAGACTATAGTATACTATTATTTATACATTTTTAGGACACATAGTATAGTTTGATATTATTTTTACATTATTTTGGACACATACTAAAGTATGATATTATTTATACATTTTTAGGACACATACTACAGTATGATATTATTTATACATTTTTAGGACACATACCTTAGTATGACATTATTTATACATTTTTAGGACACATACTATAGTATGATATTATTTATACATTTTTAGGACACATACCTTAGTATGATATTATTTATACATTTTTAGGACACATACTGTAGTATGATATTATTTATACATTTTTAGGACACATACTAAAGTATGATATTATTTATACATTTTTAGGACACATACTATAGTATGATATTATTTATACATTTTTAGGACACATACTGTAGTATGATATTATTTATACATTTTTAGGACACATACTATAGTATGCAATTATTTTTACATTTTTTAGGACACATACTATAGTATGATATTATTTATACATTTTTAGGACACATAATATAGTATGATATTATTTATACATTTTGTGGACACATACTAAAGTATGATATTATTTATACATTTTTAGGACACATACTATAGTATGATATTATTTATACATTTTTAGGACACATACCTTAGTATGATATTATTTATACATTTTTAGGACACATACTGTAGTATGATATTATTTATAAATTTTTAGGACACATACTCTAGTAGGATATAATTTATACATTATTAGGACACATACTATAGTATGATATTATTTTTACATTTTTTGGACACATACTATAGTATGATATTATTTATACATTTTAGGACACATGCTATAGTATGATATTATTTATACATTTTTTGGACACATACTAAAGTATGATATTATTTATACATTTTTAGGACACATACTATAGTATGATATTATTTATACATTTTTAGGACACATACCTTAGTATGATATTATTTATACATTTTTAGGACACATACTGTAGTATGATATTATTTATAAATTTTTAGGACACATACTCTAGTAGGATATAATTTATACATTATTAGGACACATACTATAGTATGATATTATTTTTACATTTTTTGGACACAAACTAAAGTATGATATTATTTATACATTTTTAGGACACATACTATAGTATGATATTATTTATACATTTTTAGGACACATACCTTTGTATGATATTATTTATACATTTTTAGGACACATACCTTAGTATTATATTATTTATACATTTTTAGGACACATACTGTAGTATGATATTATTTATACATTTTTAGGACACATACTATAGTTTGCAATTATTTTTACATTTTTAGGACACATACTATAGTATTAAATAATTTATACATTTTTAGGACACATACTATAGCATGATATTATTTTTACATTTTTAGGACACATACTACAGTATGATATTATTTATACATTTTTAGGACACATACCTTAGTATGACATTATTTATACATTTTTAGGACACATACTATAGTATGATATTATTTATACATTTTTAGGACACATACCTTAGTATGATATTATTTATACATTTTTAGGACACATACTGTAGTATGATATTATTTATACATTTTTAGGACACATACTAAAGTATGATATTATTTATACATTTTTAGGACACATACTATAGTATGCAATTATTTTTACATTTTTTAGGACACATACTATAGTATGATATTATTTATACATTTTTAGGACACATAATATAGTATGATATTATTTATACATTTTGTGGACACATACAAAAGTATGATATTATTTATACATTTTTAGGACACATACTGTAGTATGATATTATTTATACATTTTAGGACACATACTATAGTATGCAATTATTTTTAAATTTTTAGGACACATACTATAGTATTAAATAATTTATAAATTTTTTGGACACATACTATAGCATGATATTATTTTTACATTTTTTGGACACATACTAAAGTATGATTTTATTTATACATTTTTTGGACACATACTAAAGTATGATATTATTTATACATTTTTAGGACACATACTATAGTATGATATTATTTATACATTTTTAGGACACATACCTTAGTATGATATTATTTATACATTTTTAGGAAACATACTGTAGTATGATATTATTTATAAATTTTTAGGACACATTCTATAGTATGATATTATTTTTACATTTTTTTGGACACATACTAAAGTATGATATTATTTATACATTTTTAGGACACATACTATAGTATGATATTATTTATACATTTTTAGGACACATACCTTAGTATGATATTATTTATACATTTTTAGGACACATACTGTAGTATGATATTATTTATACATTTTTAGGACACATACCTTAGTATGATATTATTTATACATTTTTAGGACACATACCTTAGTATGATATTATTTATACATTTTTAGGACACATACTGTAGTATGATATTATTTATACATTTTTAGGACACATACTATAGTATGCAATTATTTTTACATTTTTAGGACACATACTATAGTATTAGATAATTTATACATTTTTAGGACACATACTATAGTATGATATTATTTTTACATTTTTTGGACACATACTAAAGTATGATATTATTTACACATTTTTAGGACACATAATATAGTATGATATTATTTATACATTTTTAGGACACATACCTTAGTATGATATTATTTATACATTTTTAGGACACATACCTTAGTATTATATTATTTATACATTTTTAGGACAAATACTATAGTATGCAATTATTTTTACATTTTTTAAGACACAGACTATAGTATACTATTATTTATACATTTTTAGGACACATAGTATAGTTTGATATTATTTTTACATTATTTTGGACACATACTAAAGTATGATATTATTTATACATTTTTAGGACACATACTACAGTATGATATTATTTATACATTTTTAGGACACATACCTTAGTATGACATTATTTATACATTTTTAGGACACATACTATAGTATGATATTATTTATACATTTTTAGGACACATACCTTAGTATGATATTATTTATACATTTTTAGGACACATACTGTAGTATGATATTATTTTTACATTTTTTGGACACAAACTAAAGTATGATATTATTTATACATTTTTAGGACACATACTATAGTATGATATTATTTATACATTTTTAGGACACATACCTTAGTATGATATTATTTATACATTTTTAGGACACATACCTTAGTATTATATTATTTATACATTTTTAGGACACATACTGTAGTATGATATTATTTATACATTTTTAGGACACATACTATAGTTTGCAATTATTTTTACATTTTTAGGACACATACTATAGTATTAAATAATTTATACATTTTTAGGACACATACTATAGCATGATATTATTTTTACATTTTTAGGACACATACTACAGTATGATATTATTTATACATTTTTAGGACACATACCTTAGTATGACATTATTTATACATTTTTAGGACACATACTATAGTATGATATTATTTATACATTTTTAGGACACATACCTTAGTATGATATTATTTATACATTTTTAGGACACATACTGTAGTATGATATTATTTATACATTTTTAGGACACATACTAAAGTATGATATTATTTATACATTTTTAGGACACATACTATAGTATGCAATTATTTTTACATTTTTTAGGACACATACTATAGTATGATATTATTTATACATTTTTAGGACACATAATATAGTATGATATTATTTATACATTTTGTGGACACATACTAAAGTATGATATTATTTATACATTTTTAGGACACATACTGTAGTATGATATTATTTATACATTTTAGGACACATACTATAGTATGCAATTATTTTTAAATTTTTAGGACACATACTATAGTATTAAATAATTTATACATTTTTAGGACACATACTATAGCATGATATTATTTTTACATTTTTTGGACACATACTAAAGTATGATTTTATTTATACATTTTTTGGACACATACTAAAGTATGATATTATTTATACATTTTTAGGACACATACTATAGTATGATATTATTTATACATTTTAGGACACATACCTTAGTATGATATTATTTATACATTTTTAGGAAACATACTGTAGTATGATATTATTTATAAATTTTTAGGACACATTCTATAGTATGATATTATTTTTACATTTTTTTGGACACATACTAAAGTATGATATTATTTATACATTTTTAGGACACATACTATAGTATGATATTATTTATACATTTTTAGGACACATACCTTAGTATGATATTATTTATACATTTTTAGGACACATACTGTAGTATGATATTATTTATACATTTTTAGGACACATACCTTAGTATGATATTATTTATACATTTTTAGGACACATACCTTAGTATGATATTATTTATACATTTTTAGGACACATACTGTAGTATGATATTATTTATACATTTTTAGGACACATACTATAGTATGCAATTATTTTTACATTTTTAGGACACATACTATAGTATTAGATAATTTATACATTTTTAGGACACATACTATAGTATGATATTATTTTTACATTTTTTGGACACATACTAAAGTATGATATTATTTACACATTTTTAGGACACATAATATAGTATGATATTATTTATACATTTTTAGGACACATACCTTAGTATGATATTATTTATACATTTTTAGGACACATACCTTAGTATTATATTATTTATACATTTTTAGGACAAATACTATAGTATGCAATTATTTTTACATTTTTTAAGACACAGACTATAGTATACTATTATTTATACATTTTTAGGACACATAGTATAGTTTGATATTATTTTTACATTATTTTGGACACATACTAAAGTATGATATTATTTATACATTTTTAGGACACATACTACAGTATGATATTATTTATACATTTTTAGGACACATACCTTAGTATGACATTATTTATACATTTTTAGGACACATACTATAGTATGATATTATTTATACATTTTTAGGACACATACCTTAGTATGATATTATTTATACATTTTTAGGACACATACTGTAGTATGATATTATTTATACATTTTTAGGACACATACTAAAGTATGATATTATTTATACATTTTTAGGACACATACTATAGTATGATATTATTTATACATTTTTAGGACACATACTGTAGTATGATATTATTTATACATTTTTAGGACACATACTATAGTATGCAATTATTTTTACATTTTTTAGGACACATACTATAGTATGATATTATTTATACATTTTTAGGACACATAATATAGTATGATATTATTTATACATTTTGTGGACACATACTAAAGTATGATATTATTTATACATTTTTAGGACACATACTATAGTATGATATTATTTATACATTTTTAGGACACATACCTTAGTATGATATTATTTATACATTTTTAGGACACATACTGTAGTATGATATTATTTATAAATTTTTAGGACACATACTCTAGTAGGATATAATTTATACATTATTAGGACACATACTATAGTATGATATTATTTTTACATTTTTTGGACACATACTAAAGTATGATATTATTTATACATTTTTAGGACACATACTATAGTATGATATTATTTATACATTTTTAGGACACATTCCTTAGTATGATATTATTTATACATTTTTAGGACACATACCTTAGTATTATATTATTTATACATTTTTAGGCCAAATACTATAGTATGCAATTATTTTTACATTTTTTAGGACACATACTATAGTATACTATTATTTATACATTTTTAGGACACATAGTATAGTTTGATATTATTTTTACATTATTTTGGACACATACTAAAGTATGATATTATTTATACTTTTTTAGGACACATACTACAGTATGATATTATTTATACATTTTTAGGACACATACCTTAGTATGACATTATTTATACATTTTTAGGACACATACTATAGTATGATATTATTTATACATTTTTAGGACACATACCTTAGTGTTACGACACCTGGGTTTTACGATGGTTGGTCGTATTATTATTATTACTATTTAGTCAGAATTTGTTCCCCTGTTTTGGTAGTTTTATTCCCATTGTTTTGTTTTCTTTTGGAGTGACAACACCAGACCCAGAGACAAGATGGCTGCCTCCATGCTGTTGTCCAGTAACCATGGAAACCACAATGAGCACCGGCAGCCTCATCACCAGTGGATCCCTCCTCAGTTCTTCAGGTGGAAGCAATTGGACTAATCGTTTTCTCTGGATCTGGAAAGGATAAAAGGCTGGAAGAACTTTCATTCGAGGAGCTACTTGTAACCAAGTAGACTCCCTGTGGGCTGGTTTCAGGGTTTTAGAAGTTCAAACATCTTGAAAGAAAATAATTCCTCAGCTTTTATTAAGTCTCTCTTTGGGTGTAGTAATTTCTCTTGATAAAAGAACTACAGTGGCCTCTGTTAGAATTTGAGAGTCTTTTGTGGTTAATTTGCTGAATTATTATGTGGAAGGTGAAAGCTTCTTTAGGTTTTGGAAATAACCCTGAGTCTTTTAGTTAATCCATCCCACATCTTTAACATCCTGTTGGACACTTAGGTCTGAGTGGTTTTCTTTTGGTGCTGCCAGATAAAATATCTGAGTCTTAGTCTCCTGTTTTATTTTACATGAACATTGGACTCTCTGAGTTTTATGGGCTGTGTTAGAGTATTTCTGTTAGGATTTCCAGCCCTTGGTTTTGTGTTATCCTCTAATGTTTTAATAAATTTGTTTTTCTTTACACAAGTTACTTCTTTCCTCCCTGGTTTCCCCTCCCTGAAGAAAGTAAAACATAACACTTAGTATGATATTATTTTTACATTTTTAGGACACATACTGTAGTATGATATTATTTATACATTTTTAGGACACATACTAAAATATGAAATTATTTTTAAATTTTTTAGGACATATACTATAGTATGATATTATTTATACATTTTTAGGACACATACCTTAGTATGATATTATTTATACATTTTTAGGACACATACTGTAGTATGATATTATTTATACATTTTTAGGACACATACTAAAGTATGCAATTATTTTTACATTTTTTAGGACATATACTATAGTATGATATTATTTATACATTTTTAGGACACATACTATAGTATGATATTATTTTTACATTTTTTGGACACATACTAAAGTATGATATTATTTATACATTTTTAGGACACATACTATAGTATGATATTATTTATACATTTTTAGGACACATACGTTAGTATGATATTATTTATACATTTTTAGGACACATACCTTAGTATGATATTATTTATACATTTTAGGACACATAGTATAGTATGCAATTAATTTTACATTTTTTGGACACATACTAAAGTATGATATTATTTATACATTTTTAGGACACATACTATAGTATGATATTATTTATAAATTTTTAGGACACATACCTTAGTATGATATTATTTATACATTTTTAGGACACATACCTTAGTATGATATTATTTATACATTTTTAGGACACATACCTTAGTATTATATTATTTATACATTTTTAGGACAAATACTATAGCATGCAATTATTTTTACATTTTTTAGGACACATACTATAGTATGATATTATGTATACATTTTTAGGACACATAGTATAGTTTGATATTATTTTTACATTTTTTGGACACATACTAAAGTATGATATTATTTACACATTTTTAGGACACATACTACAGTATGATATTATTTATACATTTTTAGGACACATACCTTAGTATGACATTATTTATACATTTTTAGGACACATACTATAGTATGATATTATTTATACATTTTTAGGACACATACCTTAGTGTTACGACACCTGGGTTTTACGATGGTTGGTCGTATTATTATTATTACTATTTAGTCAGAATTTGTTCCCCTGTTTTGGTAGTTTTATTCCCATTGTTTTGTTTTCTTTTGGAGTGACAACACCAGACCCAGAGACAAGATGGCTGCCTCCATGCTGTTGTCCAGTAACCATGGAAACCACAATGAGCACCGGCAGCCTCATCACCAGTGGATCCCTCCTCAGTTCTTCAGGTGGAAGCAATTGGACTAATCGTTTTCTCTGGATCTGGAAAGGATAAAAGGCTGGAAGAACTTTCATTCGAGGAGCTACTTGTAACCAAGTAGACTCCCTGTGGGCTGGTTTCAGGGTTTTAGAAGTTCAAACATCTTGAAAGAAAATAATTCCTCAGCTTTTATTAAGTCTCTCTTTGGGTGTAGTAATTTCTCTTGATAAAAGAACTACAGTGGCCTCTGTTAGAATTTGAGAGTCTTTTGTGGTTAATTTGCTGAATTATTATGTGGAAGGTGAAAGCTTCTTTAGGTTTTGGAAATAACCCTGAGTCTTTTAGTTAATCCATCCCACATCTTTAACATCCTGTTGGACACTTAGGTCTGAGTGGTTTCCTTTTGGTGCTGCCGGATAAAATATCTGAGTCTTAGTCTCCTGTTTTATTTTATATGAACATTGGACTCTCTGAGTTTTATGGGCTGTGTTAGAGTATTTCTGTTAGGATTTCCAGCCCTTGGTTTTGTGTTATCCTCTAATGTTTTAATAAATTTGTTTTTCTTTACACAAGTTACTTCTTTCCTCCCTGGTTTCCCCTCCCTGAAGAAAGTAAAACATAACACTTAGTATGATATTATTTATACATTTTTAGGACACATACTGTAGTATGATATTATTTATACATTTTTAGGACACATACTAAAATATGAAATTATTTTTACATTTTTTAGGACATATACTATAGTATGATATTATTTATACATTTTTAGGACACATACCTTAGTATGATATTATTTATACATTTTTAGGACACATACTGTAGTATGATATTATTTATACATTTTTAGGACACATACTAAAGTATGCAATTATTTTTACATTTTTTAGGACATATACTATAGTATGATATTATTTATACATTTTTAGGACACATACTATAGTATGATATTATTTTTACATTTTTTGGACACATACTAAAGTATGATATTATTTATACATTTTTAGGACACATACTATAGTATGATATTATTTATACATTTTTAGGACACATACGTTAGTATGATATTATTTATACATTTTTAGGACACATACCTTAGTATGATATTATTTATACATTTTAGGACACATAGTATAGTATGCAATTAATTTTACATTTTTTGGACACATACTAAAGTATGATATTATTTATACATTTTTAGGACACATACTATAGTATGATATTATTTATAAATTTTTAGGACACATACCTTAGTATGATATTATTTATACATTTTTAGGACACATACCTTAGTATGATATTATTTATACATTTTTAGGACACATACCTTAGTATTATATTATTTATACATTTTTAGGACAAATACTATAGCATGCAATTATTTTTACATTTTTTAGGACACATACTATAGTATGATATTATTTATACATTTTTAGGACACATAGTATAGTTTGATATTATTTTTACATTTTTTGGACACATACTAAAGTATGATATTATTTATACATTTTTAGGACACATACTACAGTATGATATTATTTATACATTTTTAGGACACATAATATAGTATGATATTATTTATACATTTTTTAGGACACATACTATAGTAAGATATTATTTATAAAAACAATTAAATGGTAATATAATCTGCCAATTCGTGGGAAAAGCAAACCAAAACTTACCTCCCGCTCCTCTCCAGCCCATACCGATTGTTGGGGATGCCTTTGATCACATAGTGATGGATTGTGTGGGTCCTTTACCCAGCACAAAATCAGGAAAACGGTTTCTACTCACCCTTATGTGTAAAAACACCCGCTTCCCCGAAGCCATTCCCCTGTCTTCGATAACCTCAAAGTCCATTGTAAAAGCATCGGTGGGCTTCTTTTCTACATTTGGATTACCCCACACGATTCAAACAGATCAGGGCTCGAACTTTAAGTCTGAGCTGTTTAAAGCGGTTACTGAGACCCTGGGAATAAAACATATAATGTCGTCATGCTATCACCCTGAATCTCAGGGTGTGTTGGAACGATGGCATCAGACATTTAAGAATATGTTGCGTAAATATTGCCTTAAAACAGGACGCCAGTGGGATGAAGGAGTCCCCTTTTTGCTGTTTGCAGCGCGGGAGGCTAAACAAGAGTCATTAGGATTCAGTCCTGCTCAGTTGGTCTTTGGCCATGTTCCCCGTGGGCCATTAAAGGCCTTGAAAGAACGATTCTTGCAGGCACCTGAAATAAAGCGTATCGCTGTGGACAGGTACATTAAGATGTTCCAATTTCGGTTACGGGAATCGAACAAGGTGGCTAAAGAACACCTTCAAAGCGCCCAAAAGGTAATGAAAAGCAACTTTGACAAAAAGGCTGTTTAACGGACTTTTTCCCCTGGTGACCAAGTGTTAATGTTAACCCCCGTTACAGGCGGAGCTCTCACCCCAAAATATGAGGGACCTTTCACAGTCAGTCACAAACTTGGTGAAGCAACATACATCATCAAAACACCTAACCGAAGAAAGAAGCTCAGACAGTGCCACAGTAATATGTTAAAACCATACTTCTCCCCTGAGATGCCACCGTCCACCACAACTTGTGAAAAGCTGGTGTGCGCAGCCAGTGGAATCACGGCGTCTGGTGATGAAAAAGAGGAGCTCGGTTATAAACATGTTGACGCTATTAGCCCCCGACTGGCTAACTCTGAGGCGCTTCTACAGTTAGATGAGAAGCTTTCACATTTAACAGAACCACAACAAATGGATCTAAGAGCACTGATAAATGAGCACCTTTGTTTGTTTTCAGATACCCCGACTAGGACTCACCTCGTTCAACATGATGTAGTCCTCAGTGAAAATAAGCCGATCAAACAACACCCATATAGGGTCAGTCCGGAAAAACGAAAGCTTATGAAGCAAGAGACAGATTATCTTCTAGCAAATGGGCTAGCAGTGTTAAGCCACAGTCCCTGGAGCTCGCCCTGTTTACTTGACACGAAACCAGATGGAACACCTCGGTTCATTACAGATTACCGTAAAGTTAACGCCGTTACGGTTCCCGACTCTTATCCACTCCCGCGAATAGACGATTGCATTGACAGAGTCGGAAATTCAACTTTTGTTACAAAAATTGATTTGCTTAAAGGATATTGGCAAGTGCCACTAACGAAAGCAGCATCAGAAATCTCAGCCTTTGTAACTCCTGACGCATTTTTTGCAGTACTCCGTCATGCCCTTCGGCATGCGAAATGCCCCAGCTACTTTCCAAAGATTAATAAACCACATCACGGCCAACATTGACAATTGCAGCGCCTACCTTGATGATATTGTAGTTCATACGACCTAATGGGATTTGCACTTTCAAACATTAAACCTTCTCTTTCAGAAATTGGCCGAAGCCAACTTAACGGTCAACCTTGCGAAATGTGAGTTCGGAAAAGCGACTGTATCTTATTTAGGAAAGGAAGTTGGTGAAGGCTTTGTAAGAATGCTCTCAGATAAGGTGCAGGCTATTCAAGACTTCCCCATTCCACGTACTCGCCGGGAACTACGTCGCTTTTTGGGGATGTGTGGCTACTACCGATGTTTTTGTAAAAACTTTGCGACCATCGTGGCACCCTTAACAGATCTTATGAGTCCCAAGGTAGAGTTCAAGTGGAGTGAAGCTGCACAAAAATCCTTCACCTCATGTAAGCTACTATTGACCTCTGCCCCCGTGCTGAGAGCACCGGATTTGTCCAAATCTTTTGTATTGGAGGTGGAAGCCAGCCAGGTAGGAGCAGGCGCGGTTCTTCTACAGGTTGATGAGGAAAATCTAGGGCACCCTGTGGCATACTTCTCCAAGAAGTTCAGTCCCTGTCAAGCCCGATATTCTACAATAGAAAAAGAAACGCTCGCCCTGCTTCTCGCCTTGCAACATTTCCACGTCTACATAGGTTCGGTAAACCAACCGCTTACTGTGTATACTGACCACAACCCCCTTGTATTTCTGTCACGTATGTTTAACAGCAACCAACGACTAATGCGTTGGGCTTTAATGATGGAGGAACATGAACTTCTGATTAGACATAATAAAGGAACAGAAAATGTAGTGGCGGATTGCTTGTCCCGTAGTTCGTAAAAAAAAAAAAAAAAAAAAAGGGGGGGGAGTACTAAGTAAAAGGGATGGTGCACAAGGTAAAGAAACTGAGGCAGTTTCTTTTGTTTATGGGGGGGAGTGTTACGACACCTGGGTTTTACGATGGTTGGTCGTATTATTATTATTACTATTTAGTCAGAATTTGTTCCCCTGTTTTGGTAGTTTTATTCCCATTGTTTTGTTTTCTTTTGGAGTGACAACACCAGACCCAGAGACAAGATGGCTGCCTCCATGCTGTTGTCCAGTAACCATGGAAACCACAATGAGCACCGGCAGCCTCATCACCAGTGGATCCCTCCTCAGTTCTTCAGGTGGAAGCAATTGGACTAATCCCTTTGTCTGGATCTGGAAAGGATAAAAGGCTGGAAGAACTTTCATTCTAGGAGCTACTTGTAACCAAGTAGACTCCCTGTGGGCTGGTTTCAGGGTTTTAGAAGTTCAAACATCTTGAAAGAAAATAATTCCTCAGCTTTTATTAAGTCTCTCTTTGGGTGTAGTAATTTCTCTTGATAAAAGAACTACAGTGGCCTCTGTTAGAATTTGAGAGTCTTTTGTGGTTAATTTGCTGAATTATTATGTAGAAGGTGAAAGCTTCTTTAGGTTTTGGAAATAACCCTGAGTCTTTTAGTTAATCCATCCCACATCTTTAACATCCTGTTGGACACTTAGGTCTGAGTGGTTTTCTTTTGGTGCTGCCAGATAAAATATCTGAGTCTTAGTCTCCTGTTTTATTTTATATGAACATTGGACTCTCTGAGTTTTATGGGCTGTGTTAGAGTATTTCTGTTAGGATTTCCAGCCCTTGGTTTTGTGTTATCCTCTAATGTTTTAATAAATTTGTTTTTCTTTACACAAGTTACTTCTTTCCTCCCTGGTTTCCCCTCCCTGAAGAAGGTGAAACGTAACATGGACACATACTAAAGTATGATATTATTTATACATTTTTAGGACACATACTATAGTATGATATTATTTATACATTTTTAGGACACATACCTTAGTATGATATTATTTATACATTTTTAGGACACATACTGTAGTATGATATTATTTATAAATTTTTAGGACCCATACTATAGTATGCAATTATTTTTACATTTTTTAGGACACATACTATAGTATGATATTATTTATAAATTTTTAGGACACATTCTGTAGTATGATATTATTTTTACATTTTTTAGGACACATACTAAAGTATGATATTATTTATACATTTTTAGGACACATACTATAGTATGATATTATTTATACTTTTTTAGGACACATACCTTAGTATGATATTATTTATACATTTTTAGGACACATTATATAGTATGATATTATTTATACATTTTTAGGACACATACCTTAGTATGATATTATTTATACATTTTTAGGACACATACCTTAGTATGATATTATTTATACATTTTTAGGACACATACTGTAGTATGATATTATTTATACATTTTTAGGACACATACTATAGTATGCAATTATTTTTACATTTTTAGGACACGTACTATAGTATTAAATAATTTATACATTTTTAGGACACATACTATAGTATGATATTATTTTTAAATTTTTTGGACACATACTAAAGTATGATATTATTTACACATTTTTAGGACACATAATATAGTATGATATTATTTATACATTTTTAGGACACATACCTTAGTATGATATTATTTATACATTTTTAGGACACATACCTTAGTATTATATTATTTATAAATTTTTAGGACACATACCTTAGTATGATATTATTTATACATTTTTAGGACACATACCTTAGTATTATATTATTTATACATTTTTAGGACAAGTACTATAGTATGCAATTATTTTTACATTTTTTAGGACACATACTATAGTATGATATTATTTATACATTTTTAGGACACATACTATAGTATGATATTATTTAAACATTTTTAGGACACATACCTTAGTATGATATTATTTATACATTTTTAGGACACATACTGTAGTATGATATTATTTATACATTTTTAGGACACATACTATAGTATGCAATTATTTTTACATTTTTAGGACACATATTATAGTATGATATTATTTATACATTTTTAGGACACATACCTTAGTATGATATTATTTATACATTTTTAGGACACATACTGAAGTATGATATTATTTATACATTTTTAGGACACATACTATAATATGCAATTATTTTTACATTTTTTAGGACATATACTATAGTATGATATTATTTATACATTTTTAGGACACATACTATAGTATGATATTATTTTTAAATTTTTTGGACACATACTAAAGTATGATATTATTTATACATTTTTAGGACACATACTATAGTATGATATTATTTATACATTTTTAGGACACATACTTTAGAATGATATTATTTATACATTTTCAGGACACATACCATAGTATGATATTATTTATAAATTTTTAGGACACATACCTTAGTATGATATTATTTATACATTTTTAGGACACATACTACAGTATGATATTATTTATACATTTTTAGGACACATACTATAGTATGATATTATTTTTACATTTTTTGGACACATACTAGAGTATGATATTATTTATACATTTTTAGGACACATACTATAGTATGATATTATTTATAAATTTTTAGGACACATACCTTAGTATGATATTATTTATACATTTTTAGGACACATACTGTAGTATTAACTAATTTATACATTTTTAGGACACATACTATAGCATGATATTATATTTACATTTTTTGGACACATACTAAAGTATGATTTTATTTATACATTTTTAGGACACATAATATAGTATGATATTATTTATAATTTTTAAGACACATACCTTAGTATGATATTATTTATACATTTTTAGGACACATACCTTAGTATTATATTATTTATACATTTTTAGGACAAATACTATAGAATGCAATTATTTTTACATTTTTAGGACACATACTATAGTATGATATTATTTATACATTTTTAGGACACATACTATAGTATGATATTATTTAAACATTTTTAGGACACATACCTTAGTATGATATTATTTATACATTTTTAGGACACATACTGTAGTATGATATTATTTATACATTTTTAGGACACATAATATAGTATGCAATTATTTTTACATTTTTAGGACACATACTATAGTATGATATTATTTATACATTTTTAGGACACATACCTTAGTATGATATTATTTATACATTTTTAGGACACATACTGAAGTATGATATTATTTATACATTTTTAGGACACATACTATAGTATGCAATTATTTTTACATTTTTTAGGACATATACTATAGTATGATATTATTTATACATTTTTAGGACACATACTATAGTATGATATTATTTTTAAATTTTTTGGACACATACTAAAGTATGATATTATTTATACATTTTTAGGACACATACTATAGTATGATATTATTTATACATTTTTAGGACACATACTTTAGAATGATATTATTTATACATTTTTAGGACACATACCATAGTATGATATTATTTATACATTTTTAGGACACATACTGTAGTATGATATTATTTTTACATTTTTTGGACACATACTAGAGTATGATATTATTTATACATTTTTAGGACACATACTATAGTATGATATTATTTATAAATTTTTAGGACACATACCTTAGTATGATATTATTTATACATTTTTAGGACACATATTGTAGTATTAACTAATTTATACATTTTTAGGACACATACTATAGCATGATATTATTTTTACATTTTTTGGACACATAGTAAAGTATGATTTTATTTATACATTTTTAGGACACATAATATAGTATGATATTATTTATAATTTTTAAGACACATACCTTAGTATGATATTATTTATACATTTTTAGGACACATACCTTAGTATTATATTATTTATACATTTTTAGGACAAATACTATAGAATGCAATTATTTTTACATTTTTAGGACACATACTATAGTATGATATTATTTATACATTTGAAGGACACATACTATAGTATGATATTATTTATACATTTTTAGGACACATACCTTAGTATGATATTATTTATACATTTTTAGGACACATACTATAGTATGCAATTATTTTTACATTTTTAGGACACATACTATAGTATGATATTATTTATACATTTTTAGGACACATACCTTAGTATGATATTATAGTATGATATTATTTATACATTTTAAGGACACATACCTTAGTATGATATTATTTATACATTTTTAGGACACATACTATAGTATGCAATTATTTTTACATTTTTAGGACACATACTATAGTATGATATTATTTATACATTTTTAGGACACATACCTTAGTATGATATTATTTATACATTTTTAGGACACATACCTTAGTATTACATTATTTATACATTTTTAGGACACATACCTTAGTATGATATTATTTATACATTTTCAGGACACATACCTTAGTATTATATTATTTATACATTTTTAGGACAAATACTATAGTATGCAATTATTTTTACATTTTTTAGGACACATACTATAGTATGATATTATTTATACGTTTTTAGGACACATACTATAGTATGATATTATTTATACATTTTTAGGACACATACCTTAGTATGATATTATTTATACATTTTTAGGACACATACTATAGTATGCAATTATTTTTACATTTTTAGGACACATACTATAGTATGATATTATTTATACATTTTTAGGACACATACCTTAGTATGATATTATTTATACATTTTTAGGACACATACTGTAGTATGATATTATTTATACATTTTTAGGACACATACTATAGTATGCACTTATTTTTACATTTTTTAGGACATATACTATAGTAAGATATTATTTATACATTTTTAGGACACATACTATAGTATGATATTATTTATACATTTTTGGGACACATACCTTAGTATGATATTATTTATACATTTTTAGGACACATACCTTAGTATGATATTTTTTATACATTTTTAGGACACATAGTATAGTATGCAATTATTTTTACATTTTTTAGGACACATACTACAGTATGATATTATTTATACATTTTTAGGACACATACTATAGTATGATATTATTTTTACATTTTTTGGACACATACTAAAGTATGATATTATTTATACATTTTTAGGACACATACTATAGTATGATATTATTTATACATTTTTAGGACACATACCTTAGTATAATATTATTTATACATTTTTAGGACACATACTATAGTATGATATTATTTGTACATTTTTTGGACACATACTAAAGTATGATACTATTTATATATTTTTAGGACACATACTATAGTATGATATTATTTATACATTTTTAGGACACATACCTTAGTATGATATTATTTATACATTTTTAGGACACATACCTTAGTATGATATTATTTATACATTTTTAGGACACATAGTATAGTATGCAATTATTTTTACATTTTTTAGGACACATAGTACAGTATGATATTATTTATACATTTTTAGGACACATACTATAGTATGATATTATTTTTACATTTTTTGGACACATACTAAAGTATGATATTATTTATACATTTTTAGGACACATACTATAGTATGATATTATTTATACATTTTTAGGACACATACCTTAGTATGATATTATTTATACATTTTTAGGACACATACTGTAGTATGATATTATTTATACATTTTTAGGACACATACTATAGTAGGATATAATTTATACATTTTTAGGACACATACTATAGTATGATATTATTTGTACATTTTTAGGACACATACCTTAGTATGATATTATTTATACATTTTTAGGACACATACCTTAGTATTATATTATTTATACATTTTTAGGACAAATACTATAGTATGCAATTATTTTTGCACTTTTTTAGGACACATACTAAAGTATGATATTATTTATACATTTTTAGGACACATTCTACAGTATGATATTATTTATACATTTTTTGGACACATACCTTAGTATGATATTATTTATACATTTTTAGGACACATACTATAGTATGATATTATTTATACATTTTTAGGACACATACCTTAGTATGATATTATTTATACATTTTTAGGACACATACTATAGTATGCAATTATTTTTACATTTTTTAGGACATATACTATAGTAAGATATTATTTATACATTTTTAGGACACATACTATAGTATGATATTATTTGTACATTTTTTGGACACATACTAAAGTATGATATTATTTATACATTTTTAGGACACATACTATAGTATGATATTATTTATACATTTTTGGGACACATACCTTAGTATGATATTATTTATACATTTTTAGGACACATACCTTAGTATGATATTTTTTATACATTTTTAGGACACATAGTATAGTATGCAATTATTTTTACATTTTTTAGGACACATACTACAGTATGATATTATTTATACATTTTTAGGACACATACTATAGTATGATATTATTTTTACATTTTTTGGACACATACTAAAGTATGATATTATTTATACATTTTTAGGACACATACTATAGTATGATATTATTTATACATTTTTAGGACACATACCTTAGTATAATATTATTTATACATTTTTAGGACACATACTATAGTATGATATTATTTGTACATTTTTTGGACACATACTAAAGTATGATACTATTTATATATTTTTAGGACACATACTATAGTATGATATTATTTATACATTTTTAGGACACATACCTTAGTATGATATTATTTATACATTTTTAGGACACATACCTTAGTATGATATTATTTATACATTTTTAGGACACATAGTATAGTATGCAATTATTTTTACATTTTTTAGGACACATACTACAGTATGATATTATTTATACATTTTTAGGACACATACTATAGTATGATATTACTTTTACATTTTTTGGACACATACTAAAGTATGATATTATTTATACATTTTTAGGACACATACTATAGTATGATATTATTTATACATTTTTAGGACACATACCTTAGTATGATATTATTTATACATTTTTAGGACACATACTGTAGTATGATATTATTTATACATTTTTAGGACACATACCTTAGTATGATATTATTTATACATTTTTAGGACACATACTGTAGTATCATATTATTTATACATTTTTAGGACGCATACCTTAGTATGATATTATTTATACATTTTTAGGACAATACTATAGTATGATATTATTTTTACATTTTTTGGACACATACTAAGGTATGATTTTATTTATACATTTTTAGGGAACATAATATAGTATGATATTATTTATAATTTTTAAGACACATACCTTAGTATGATATTATTTATACATTTTTAGGACACATACCTTAGTATTATATTATTTATACATTTTTAGGACAAATACTATAGAATGCAATTATTTTTACATTTTTAGGACACATACTATAGTATGATATTATTTATACATTTGAAGGACACATACTATAGTATGATATTATTTATACATTTTTAGGACACATACTATAGTATGATATTATTTGTACATTTTTAGGACACATACCTTAGTATGATATTATTTATACATTTTTAGGACACATACCTTAGTATTATATTATTTATACATTTTTAGGACACATACTATAGTATGCAATTATTTTTGCACTTTTTTAGGACACATACTAAAGTATGATATTATTTATACATTTTTAGGACACATTCTACAGTATGATATTATTTATACATTTTTAGGACACATACATTAGTATGATATTATTTATACATTTTTAGGACACATACTATAGTATGATATTATTTATACATTTTTAGGACACATACCTTAGTATGATATTATTTATACATTTTTAGGACACATACTGTAGTATCATATTATTTATACATTTTTAGGACGCATACCTTAGTATGATATTATTTATACATTTTTAGGACAATACTATAGTATGATATTATTTTTACATTTTTTGGACACATACTAAGGTATGATTTTATTTATACATTTTTATGGAACATAATATAGTATGATATTATTTATAATTTTTAAGACACATACCTTAGTATGATATTATTTATACATTTTTAGGACACATACCTTAGTATTATATTATTTATACATTTTTAGGACAAATACTATAGAATGCAATTATTTTTACATTTTTAGGACACATACTATAGTATGATATTATTTATACATTTGAAGGACACATACTATAGTATGATATTATTTATACGTTTTTAGGACACATACTATAGTATGATATTATTTATACATTTTTAGGACACATACCTTAGTATGATATTATTTATACATTTTTAGGACACATACTATAGTATGCAATTATTTTTACATTTTTAGGACACATACTATAGTATGATATTATTTATACTTTTTTAGGACACATACCTTAGTATGATATTATAGTATGATATTATTTATACATTTTTAGGACACATACCTTAGTATGATATTATTTATACATTTTTAGGACACATACTTTAGAATGATATTATTTATACATTTTTAGGACACATACCATAGTATGATATTATTTATACATTTTTAGGACACATACTATAGTATGATATTATTTTTACATTTTTTGGACACATACTAGAGTATGATATTATTTATACATTTTTAGGACACATACTATAGTATGATATTATTTATAAATTTTTAGGACACATACCTTAGTATGATATTATTTATACATTTTTAGGACACATACTGTAGTATTAACTAATTTATACATTTTAAGGACACATACTATAGCATGATATTATTTTTACATTTTTTGGACACATACTAAAGTATGATTTTATTTATACATTTTTAGGACACATAATATAGTATGATATTATTTATAATTTTTAAGACACATACCTTAGTATGATATTATTTATACATTTTTAGGACACATACCTTAGTATTATATTATTTATACATTTTTAGGACAAATACTATAGAATGCAATTATTTTTACATTTTTAGGACACATACTATAGTATGATATTATTTATACATTTGAAGTACACATACTATAGTATGATTTATACGTTTTTAGGACATAAACTACAGTATGATATTATTTATACATTTTTAGGACACATACCTTAGTATGATATTATTTATACATTTTTAGGACACATACTATAGTATGCAATTATTTTTACATTTTTAGGACACATACTATAGTATGATATTATTTATACATTTTTAGGACACATACCTTAGTATGATATTATTGTATGATATTATTTATACATTTTAAGGACACATACCTTAGTATGATATTATTTATACATTTTTAGGACACATACTATAGTATGCAATTATCTTTACATTTTTAGGACACATACTATAGTATGATATTATTTATACATTTTTAGGACACATACCTTAGTATGATATTATTTATACATTTTTAGGACACATACCTTAGTATTACATTATTTATACATTTTTAGGACACATACCTTAGTATGATATTATTTATACATTTTCAGGACACATACCTTAGTATTATATTATTTATACATTTTTAGGACAAATACTATAGTATGCAATTATTTTTACATTTTTTAGGACACATACTATAGTATGATATTATTTATACGTTTTTAGGACACATACTATAGTATGATATTATTTATACATTTTTAGGACACATACCTTAGTATGATATTATTTATACATTTTTAGGACACATACTATAGTATGCAATTATTTTTACATTTTTAGGACACATACTATAGTATGATATTATTTATACATTTTTAGGACACATACCTTAGTATGATATTATTTATACATTTTTAGGACACATACTGTAGTATGATATTATTTATACATTTTTAGGACACATACTATAGTATGCAATTATTTTTACATTTTTTAGGACATATACTATAGTAAGATATTATTTATACATTTTTAGGACACATACTATAGTATGATATTATTTGTACATTTTTTGGACACATACTAAAGTATGATATTATTTATACATTTTTAGGACACATACTATAGTATGATATTATTTATACATTTTTGGGACACATACCTTAGTATGATATTATTTATACATTTTTAGGACACATACCTTAGTATGATATTTTTTATACATTTTTAGGACACAAAGTATAGTATGCAATTATTTTTACATTTTTTAGGACACATACTACAGTATGATATTATTTATACATTTTTAGGACACATACTATAGTATGATATTATTTTTACATTTTTTGGACACATACTAAAGTATGATATTATTTATACATTTTTAGGACACATACTATAGTATGATATTATTTATACATTTTTAGGACACATACCTTAGTATAATATTATTTATACATTTTTAGGACACATACTATAGTATGATATTATTTGTACATTTTTTGGACACATACTAAAGTATGATACTATTTATATATTTTTAGGACACATACTATAGTATGATATTATTTATACATTTTTAGGACACATACCTTAGTATGATATTATTTATACATTTTTAGGACACATACCTTAGTATGATATTATTTATACATTTTTAGGACACATAGTATAGTATGCAATTATTTTTACATTTTTTAGGACACATACTACAGTATGATATTTATACATTTTTAGGACACATACTATAGTATGATATTATTTTTACATTTTTTGGACACATACTAAAGTATGATATTATTTATACATTTTTAGGACACATACTATAGTATGATATTATTTATACATTTTTAGGACACATACCTTAGTATGATATTATTTATACATTTTTAGGACACATACTGTAGTATGATATTATTTATACATTTTTAGGACACATACTATAGTAGGATATAATTTATACATTTTTAGGACACATACTATAGTATGATATTATTTGTACATTTTTAGGACACATACCTTAGTATGATATTATTTATACATTTTTAGGACACATACCTTAGTATTATATTATTTATACATTTTTAGGACAAATACTATAGTATGCAATTATTTTTGCACTTTTTTAGGACACATACTAAAGTATGATATTATTTATACATTTTTAGGACACATTCTACAGTATGATATTATTTATACATTTTTAGGACACATACCTTAGTATGATATTATTTATACATTTTTAGGACACATACTATAGTATGATATTATTTATACATTTTTAGGACACATACCTTAGTATGATATTATTTATACATTTTTAGGACACATACTATAGTATGCAATTATTTTTACATTTTTTAGGACATATACTATAGTAAGATATTATTTATACATTTTTAGGACATATACTATAGTATGATATTATTTGTACATTTTTTGGACACATACTAAAGTATGATATTATTTATACATTTTTAGGACACATACTATAGTATGATATTATTTACACATTTTTGGGACACATACCTTAGTATGATATTATTTATACATTTTTAGGACACATACCTTAGTATGATATTTTTTATACATTTTTAGGACACATAGTATAGTATGCAATTATTTTTACATTTTTTAGGACACATACTACAGTATGATATTATTTATACATTTTTAGGACACATACTATAGTATGATATTATTTTTACATTTTTTGGACACATACTAAAGTATGATATTATTTATACATTTTTAGGACACATACTATAGTATGATATTATTTATACATTTTTAGGACACATACCTTAGTATAATATTATTTATACATTTTTAGGACACATACTATAGTATGATATTATTTGTACATTTTTTGGACACATACTAAAGTATGATACTATTTATATATTTTTAGGACACATACTATAGTATGATATTATTTATACATTTTTAGGACACATACCTTAGTATGATATTATTTATACATTTTTAGGACACATACCTTAGTATGATATTATTTATACATTTTTAGGACACATAGTATAGTATGCAATTATTTTTACATTTTTTAGGACACATACTACAGTATGATATTATTTATACATTTTTAGGACACATACTATAGTATGATATTATTTTTACATTTTTTGGACACATACTAAAGTATGATATTATTTATACATTTTTAGGACACATACTATAGTATGATATTATTTATACATTTTTAGGACACATACCTTAGTATGATATTATTTATACATTTTTAGGACACATACTGTAGTATGATATTATTTATACATTTTTAGGACACATACCTTAGTATGATATTATTTATACATTTTTAGGACACATACTGTAGTATCATATTATTTATACATTTTTAGGACGCATACCTTAGTATGATATTATTTATACATTTTTAGGACAATACTATAGTATGATATTATTTTTACATTTTTTGGACACATACTAAGGTATGATTTTATTTATACATTTTTAGGGAACATAATATAGTATGATATTATTTATAATTTTTAAGACACATACCTTAGTATGATATTATTTATACATTTTTAGGACACATACCTTAGTATTATATTATTTATACATTTTTAGGACAAATACTATAGAATGCAATTATTTTTACATTTTTAGGACACATACTATAGTATGATATTATTTATACATTTGAAGGACACATACTATAGTATGATATTATTTATACATTTTTAGGACACATACTATAGTATGATATTATTTGTACATTTTTAGGACACATACCTTAGTATGATATTATTTATACATTTTTAGGACACATACCTTAGTATTATATTATTTATATATTTTTAGGACAAATACTATAGTATGCAATTATTTTTGCACTTTTTTAGGACACATACTAAAGTATGATATTATTTATACATTTTTAGGACACATTCTACAGTATGATATTATTTATACATTTTTAGGACACATACCTTAGTATGATATTATTTATACATTTTTAGGACACATACTATAGTATGATATTATTTATACATTTTTAGGACACATACCTTAGTATGATATTATTTATACATTTTTAGGACACATACTGTAGTATCATATTATTTATACATTTTTAGGACGCATACCTTAGTATGATATTATTTATACATTTTTAGGACAATACTATAGTATGATATTATTTTTACATTTTTTGGACACATACTAAGGTATGATTTTATTTATACATTTTTATGGAACATAATATAGTATGATATTATTTATAATTTTTAAGACACATACCTTAGTATGATATTATTTATACATTTTTAGGACACATACCTTAGTATTATATTATTTATACATTTTTAGGACAAATACTATAGAATGCAATTATTTTTACATTTTTAGGACACATACTATAGTATGATATTATTTATACATTTGAAGGACACATACTATAGTATGATATTATTTATACGTTTTTAGGACACATACTATAGTATGATATTATTTATACATTTTTAGGACACATACCTTAGTATGATATTATTTATACATTTTTAGGACACATACTATAGTATGATATTATTTATACGTTTTTAGGACACATACCTTAGTATGATATTATAGTATGATATTATTTATACATTTTTAGGACACATACCTTAGTATGATATTATTTATACATTTTTAGGACACATACTATAGTATGCAATTATTTTTACATTTTTAGGACACATACTATAGTATGATATTATTTATACATTTTTAGGACACATACCTTAGTATGATATTATTTATACATTTTTAGGACACATACCTTAGTATTACATTATTTATACATTTTTAGGAAACATACCTTAGTATGATATTATTTATACATTTTCAGGACACATACCTTAGTATTATATTATTTATACATTTTTAGGACAAATACTATAGTATGCAATTATTTTTACATTTTTTAGGACACATACTATAGTATGATATTATTTATACGTTTTTAGGACACATACTATAGTATGATATTATTTATACATTTTTAGGACACATACCTTAGTATGATAATATTTATACATTTTTAGGACACATACTATAGTATGCAATTATTTTTACATTTTTAGGACACATACTATAGTATGACATTATTTATACATTTTTAGGACACCTACATTAGTATGATATTATTTATACATTTTTAGGACACATACTGTAGTATGATATTATTTATACATTTTTAGGACACATACTATAGTATGCAATTATTTTTACATTTTTTAGGACATATACTATAGTAAGATATTATTTATACATTTTTAGGACACATACTATAGTATGATATTATTTGTACATTTTTTGGACACATACTAAAGTATGATATTATTTATACATTTTTAGGACACATACTATAGTATGATATTATTTATACATTTTTGGGACACATACCTTAGTATGATATTATTTATACATTTTTAGGACACATACCTTAGTATGATATTTTTTATACATTTTTAGGACACATAGTATAGTATGCAATTATTTTTACATTTTTTAGGACACATACTACAGTATGATATTATTTATACATTTTTAGGACACATACTATAGTATGATATTATTTTTACATTTTTTGGACACATACTAAAGTATGATATTATTTATACATTTTTAGGACACATACTATAGTATGATTTTATTTATACATTTTTAGGACACATACCTTAGTATAATATTATTTATACATTTTTAGGACACATACTATAGTATGATATTATTTGTACATTTTTTGGAAACATACTAAAGTATGATACTATTTATATATTTTTAGGACACATACTATAGTATGATATTATTTATACATTTTTAGGACACATACCTTAGTATGATATTATTTATACATTTTTAGGACACACACCTTAGTATGATATTATTTATACATTTTTAGGACACATAGTATAGTATGCAATTATTTTTACATTTTTTAGGACACATACTACAGTATGATATTATTTATACATTTTTAGGACACATACTATAGTATGATATTATTTTTACATTTTTTGGACACATACTAAAGTATGATATTATTTATACATTTTTAGGACACATACTATAGTATGATATTATTTATACATTTTTAGGACACATACCTTAGTATGATATTATTTATACATTTTTAGGACACATACTGTAGTATGATATTATTTATACATTTTTAGGACACATACTATAGTAGGATATAATTTATACATTTTTAGGACACATACTATAGTATGATATTATTTGTACATTTTTAGGACACATACCTTAGTATGATATCATTTATACATTTTTAGGACACATACCTTAGTATTATATTATTTATACATTTTTAGGACAAATACTATAGTATGCAATTATTTTTGCATTTTTTAGGACACATACGAAAGTATGATATTATTTATACATTTTTAGGACACATTCTACAGTATGATATTATTTATACATTTTTAGGACACATACCTTAGTATGATATTATTTATACATTTTTAGGACACATACCTTAGTATGATATTATTTATACATTTTTAGGACACATACCTTAGTATGATATTATTTATACATTTTTAGGACACATACTGTAGTATCATATTATTTATACATTTTTAGGACGCATACCTTAGTATGATATTATTTATACATTTTTAGGACACATACTATAGTATGATATTATTTTTACATTTTTTAGGACACATACATTAGTATGATATTATTTATACATTTTTAGGACACATACCTTAGTATTATATTATTTATACATTTTTAGGACGCATACTTTAGTATGATATTATTAATACATTTTTAGGACACATACCTTAGTATTATATTATTTATACATTTTTAGGACAAATACTATAGAATGCAATTATTTTTACATTTTTAGGACACATACTATAGTATGATATTATTTATACATTTGAAGGACACATACTATAGTATGATATTATTTATACGTTTTTAGGACACATACTATAGTATGATATTATTTATACATTTTTAGGACACATACCTTAGTATGATATTATTTATACATTTTTAGGACACATACTATAGTATGCAATTATTTTTACATTTTTAGGACACATACTATAGTATGATATTATTTATACGTTTTTAGGACACATACCTTAGTATGATATTATAGTATGATATTATTTATACATTTTTAGGACACATACCTTAGTATGATATTATTTATACATTTTTAGGACACATACTATAGTATGCAATTATTTTTACATTTTTAGGACACATACTATAGTATGATATTATTTATACATTTTTAGGACACATACCTTAGTATGATATTATTTATACATTTTTAGGACACATACCTTAGTATTACATTATTTATACATTTTTAGGACACATACCTTAGTATGATATTATTTATACATTTTCAGGACACATACCTTAGTATTATATTATTTATACATTTTTAGGACAAATACTATAGTATGCAATTATTTTTACATTTTTTAGGACACATACTATAGTATGATATTATTTATACGTTTTTAGGACACATACTATAGTATGATATTATTTATACATTTTTAGGACACATACCTTAGTATGATAATATTTATACATTTTTAGGACACATACTATAGTATGCAATTATTTTTACATTTTTAGGACACATACTATAGTATGATATTATTTATACATTTTTAGGACACCTACATTAGTATGATATTATTTATACATTTTTAGGACACATACTGTAGTATGATATTATTTATACATTTTTAGGACACATACTATAGTATGCAATTATTTTTACATTTTTTAGGACATATACTGTAGTAAGATATTATTTATACATTTTTAGGACACATACAATAGTATGATATTATTTGTACATTTTTTGGACACATACTAAAGTATGATATTATTTATACATTTTTAGGACACATACTATAGTATGATATTATTTATACATTTTTGGGACACATACCTTAGTATGATATTTTTTATACATTTTTAGGACACATACCTTAGTATGATATTTTTTATACATTTTTAGGACACATAGTATAGTATGCAATTATTTTTACATTTTTTAGGACACATACTACAGTATGATATTATTTATACATTTTTAGGACACATACTATAGTATGATATTATTTTTACATTTTTTGGACACATACTAAAGTATGATATTATTTATACATTTTTAGGACACATACTATAGTATGATTTTATTTATACATTTTTAGGACACATACCTTAGTATAATATTATTTATACATTTTTAGGACACATACTATAGTATGATATTATTTGTACATTTTTTGGAAACATACTAAAGTATGATACTATTTATATATTTTTAGGACACATACTATAGTATGATATTATTTATACATTTTTAGGACACATACCTTAGTATGATATTATTTATACATTTTTAGGACACACACCTTAGTATGATATTATTTATACATTTTTAGGACACATAGTATAGTATGCAATTATTTTTACATTTTTTAGGACACATACTACAGTATGATATTATTTATACATTTTTAGGACACATACTATAATATGATATTATTTTTACATTTTTTGGACACATACTAAAGTATGATATTATTTATACATTTTTAGGACACATACTATAGTATGATATTATTTATACATTTTTAGGACACATACCTTAGTATGATATTATTTATACATTTTTAGGACACATACTGTAGTATGATATTATTTATACATTTTTAGGACACATACTATAGTAGGATATAATTTATACATTTTTAGGACACATACTATAGTATGATATTATTTGTACATTTTTAGGACACATACCTTAGTATGATATCATTTATACATTTTTAGGACACATACCTTAGTATTATATTATTTATACATTTTTAGGACAAATACTATAGTATGCAATTATTTTTGCATTTTTTAGGACACATACGAAAGAATGATATTATTTATACATTTTTAGGACACATTCTACAGTATGATATTATTTATACATTTTTAGGACACATACCTTAGTATGATATTATTTATACATTTTTAGGACACATACCTTAGTATGATATTATTTATACATTTTTAGGACACATACCTTAGTATGATATTATTTATACATTTTTAGGACACATACTGTAGTATCATATTATTTATACATTTTTAGGACGCATACCTTAGTATGATATTATTTATACATTTTTAGGACACATACTATAGTATGATATTATTTTTACATTTTTTAGGACACATACATTAGTATGATATTATTTATACATTTTTAGGACACATACCTTAGTATTATATTATTTATACATTTTTAGGACGCATACTTTAGTATGATATTATTAATACATTTTTAGGACACATACCTTAGTATTATATTATTTATACATTTTTAGGACAAATACTATAGTATGCAATTATTTTTACATTTTTTAGGACACATACTATAGTATGATATTATTTATACGTTTTTAGGACACATACTATAGTATAATATTATTTATACATTTTTAGGACACATACCTTAGTATGATATTATTTATACATTTTTAGGACACATATTATAGTATGCAATTATTTTTACATTTTTAGGACACATACTATAGTATGATATTATTTATACATTTTTAGGACACATACCTTAGTATGATATTATTTATACATTTTTAGGACACATTCCTTAGTATTATATTATTAATACATTTTTAGGACAAATACTATAGTATGCAATTATTTTTACATTTTTTAGGACACATACTATAGTATGATATTATTTATACGTTTTTAGGACACATACTATAGTATGATATTATTTATACATTTTTAGGACACATACCTTAGTATGATATTATTTATACATTTTTAGGACAAATACTATAGTATGCAATTATTTTTACATTTTTAGGACACATACTATAGTATGATATTATTTATACATTTTTAGGACACATACCTTAGTATGATATTATTTATACATTTTTAGGACACATACTGTAGTATGATATTATTTATACATTTTTAGGACACATACTATAGTATGCAATTATTTTTACATTTTTTAGGACATATACTATAGTAAGATATTATTTATACATTTTTAGGACACATACTATAGTATGATATTATTTGTACATTTTTTGGACACATACTAAAGTATGATATTATTTATACATTTTTAGGACACATACTATAGTATGATATTATTTATACATTTTTAGGACACATACCTTAGTATGATATTATTTATACATTTTTAGGACACATAACTTAGTATGATATTATTTATACATTTTTAGGACACATAGTATAGTATGCAATTATTTTTACATTTTTTAGGACACATACTACAGTATGATATTATTTATACATTTTTAGGACACATACTATAGTATGATATTATTTTTACATTTTTTGAACACATACTAAAGTATGATATTATTTATACATTTTTAGGACACATACTATAGTATGATATTATTTATACATTTTTAGGACACATACCTTAGTATAATATTATTTATACATTTTTAGGACACATACAATAGTATGATATTATTTGTACATTTTTAGGACACATACCTTAGTATGATATTATTTATACATTTTTTGGACACATACTATAGTATGATATTATTTGTACATTTTTTGGACACATACTAAAGTATGATATTATTTATACATTTTTAGGACACATACTATAGTATGATATTATTTATACATTTTTAGGACACATACCTTAGTATGATATTATTTATACATTTTTAGGACACATACCTTAGTATGATATTATTTATACATTTTTAGGACACATAGATTAGTATGCAATTATTTTTACATTTTTTAGGACACATACTACAGTATGATATTATTTATACATTTTTAGGACACATACTATAGTATGATATTATTTTTACATTTTTTGGACACATACTAAAGTATGATATTATTTATACATTTTTAGGACACATACTATAGTATGATATTATTTATACATTTTTAAGACACATACCTTAGTATGATATTATTTATACACTTTTAGGACACATACTGTAGTATGATATTATTGATACATTTTTAGGACACATACTATAGTATGATAATATTTGTACATTTTTAGGACACATACCTTAGTATGATATTATTTATACATTTTTAGGACACATACATTAGTATTATATTATTTATAAATTTTTAGGACAAATACTATAGTATGTAATTATTTTTGCATTTTTTAGGACACATACTAATGTATGATATTATTTATACATTTTTAGGACACATGCTACAATATGATATTATTTATACATTTTTAGGACACATACCTTAGTATGATATTATTTATACATTTTTAGGACACATACTATAGTATGATATTATTTATACATTTTTAGGACACATACCTTAGTATGATATTATTTATACATTTTTAGGACACATACTGTAGTATGATATTATTTATACATTTTTAGGACACATACTATAGTAGGATATAATTTATACATTTTTAGGACACATACTATAGTATGATATTATTTTTACATTTTTTGGACACATACTAAAGTATGATATTATTGATACATTTTTAGGACACATACTATAGTATGATAATATTTGTACATTTTTAGGACACATACCTTAGTATGATATTATTTATACATTTTTAGGACACATACATTAGTATTATATTATTTATACATTTTTAGGACAAATACTATAGTATGCAATTATTTTTGCATTTTTAGGACACATACTAAAGTATGATATTATTTATACATTTTTAGGACACATGCTACAGTATGATATTATTTATACATTTTTAGGACACATACCTTAGTATGATATTATTTATACATTTTTAGGACACATACTATAGTATGATATTATTTATACATTTTTAGGACACATACCTTAGTATGATATTATTTATACAGTTTTAGGACACATACTGTAGTATGATATTATTTATACATTTTTAGGACACATACTATAGTATGAAATTATTTTTACATTTTTTAGGACACATACTATAGTATGATATAATTTATACATTTTTAGGACACATACTATAGTATGATATTATTTTTACATTTTTTTGGACACATACTAAAGTATGATATTATTTATACATTTTTAGGACACCTAATATAGTATGATATTATTTATACGTTTTTAGGACACATACCTTAGTATGATATTATTTATACATTTTTAGGACACATACCTTAGTATGATATTATTTATACATTTTTAGGACACATATTGTAGTATGATATTATTTATAAATTTTTAGGACACATACTATAGTATGCAATTATTTTTACATTTTTAGGACACATACTATAGTATTAGATAATTTATACATTTTTAGGACACATACTATAGCATGATATTATTTTTACATTTTTTGGACACATACTAAAGTATGATTTTATTTATACATTTTTAGGACACATAATTTAGTATGATATTATTTATAATTTTTAAGACACATACCTTAGTATGATATTATTTATACATTTTTAGGACACATACCTTAGTATTATATTATTTATACATTTTTAGGACAAATACTATAGAATGCAATTATTTTTACATTTTTAGGACACACACTATAGTATGATATTATTTATACATTTTTAGGACACATACTATAGTATGATATTATTTTTACATTTTTTGGACACATACTAAAGTATGATATTATTTATACATTTTTAGGACACATACCTTAGTATTATATTATTTATACATTTTTAGGACACATACTGTAGTATGATATTATTTATACATTTTTAGGACACATACTATAGTATGCAATTATTTTTACATTTTTAGGACACATACTATAGTATGATATTATTTATAAATTTTTAGGACACATTCTGTAGTATGATATTATTTATACATTTTTAGGACACATACCTTAGTATGATATTATTTATACATTTTTAGGACACATAGATTAGTATGCAATTATTTTTACATTTTTTAGGACACATACTACAGTATGATATTATTTATACATTTTTAGGACACATACTATAGTATGATATTATTTTTACATTTTTTGGACACATACTAAAGTATGATATTATTTATACATTTTTAGGACACATACTATAGTATGATATTATTTATACATTTTTAAGACACATACCTTAGTATGATATTATTTATAAATTTTTAGGACACATACTGTAGTATGATATTATTGATACATTTTTAGGACACATACTATAGTATGATAATATTTGTACATTTTTAGGACACATACCTTAGTATGATATTATTTATACATTTTTAGGACACATACATTAGTATTATATTATTTATACATTTTTAGGACAAATACTATAGTATGCAATTATTTTTGCATTTTTTAGGACACATACTAAAGTATGATATTATTTATACATTTTTAGGACACATGCTACAGTATGATATTATTTATACATTTTTAGGACACATACCTTAGTATGATGTTATTTATACATTTTTAGGACACATACTATAGTATGATATTATTTATACATTTTTAGGACACATACCTTAGTATGATATTATTTATACATTTTTAGAACACATACTGTAGTATGATATTATTTATACATTTTTAGGACACATACTATAGTAGGATATAATTTATACATTTTTAGGACACATACTATAGTATGATAATATTTGTACATTTTTAGGACACATACCTTAGTATGATATTATTTATACATTTTTAGGACACATACATTAGTATTATATTATTTATACATTTTTAGGACAAATACTATAGTATGCAATTATTTTTGCATTTTTAGGACACATACTAAAGTTTGATATTATTTATACATTTTTAGGACACATGCTACAGTATGATATTATTTATACATTTTTAGGACACATACCTTAGTATGATATTATTTATACATTTTTAGGACACATACTATAGTATGATATTATTTATACATTTTTAGGACACATACCTTAGTAAGATATTATTTATACATTTTTAGGACACATACTGTAGTATGATATTATTTATACATTTTTAGGACACATACTATAGTATGAAATTATTTTTACATTTTTTAGGACACATACTATAGTATGATATAATTTATACATTTTTAGGACACATACTATAGTATGATATTATTTTTACATTTTTTTGGACACATACTAAAGTATGATATTATTTATACATTTTTAGGACACCTAATATAGTATGATATTATTTATACGTTTTTAGGACACATACCTTAGTATGATATTATTTATACATTTTTAGGACACATATTGTAGTATGATATTATTTATAAATTTTTAGGACACATACTATAGTATGCAATTATTTTTACATTTTTAGGACACATACTATAGTATTAGATAATTTATACATTTTTAGGACACATACTATAGCATGATATTATTTTTACATTTTTTGGACACATACTAAAGTATGATTTTATTTATACATTTTTAGGACACATAATTTAGTATGATATTATTTATAATTTTTAAGACACATACCTTAGTATGATATTATTTATACATTTTTAGGACACATACCTTAGTATTATATTATTTATACATTTTTAGGACAAATACTATAGAATGCAATTATTTTTACATTTTTAGGACACACACTATAGTATGATATTATTTATACATTTTTAGGACACATACTATAGTATGATATTATTTTTACATTTTTTGGACACATACTAAAGTATGATATTATTTATACATTTTTAGGACACATACCTTAGTATTATATTATTTATACATTTTTAGGACACATACTGTAGTATGATATTATTTATACATTTTTAGGACACATACTATAGTATGCAATTATTTTTACATTTTTAGGACACATACTATAGTATGATATTATTTATAAATTTTTAGGACACATTCTGTAGTATGATATTATTTTTACATTTTGTTGGACACATACTAAAGTATGATATTATTTATACATTTTTAGGACACATACTATAGTATGATATTATTTATACATTTTTAGGACACATACCTTAGTATGATATTATTTATACATTTTTAGGACACCTACCTTAGTATGATATTATTTATACATTTTTAGGACACATAGTATAGTATGCAATTATTTTTACATTTTTTAGGACAAATACTACAGTATGATATTATTTATACATTTTTAGGACACATACTATAGTATGATTGTATTTTTACATTTTTTGGACACATACTAAAGTATGATATTATTAATACATTTTTAGGACCAATACTATAGTATGATATTATTTATAAATTTTTAGGACACATACCTTAGTATGATATTATTTATATATTTTTAGGACACATACTGTAGTATGATATTATTTATACATTTTTAGGACACATACTATAGTAGGATATAATTTATACATTTTTAGGACACATACTAAAGTATGATATTATTTATACATTTTTAGGACATATACTATAGTATGATATTATTTGTACATTTTTAGGACACATACCTTAGTATGATATTATTTATAAATTTTTAGGACACATACCTTAGTATAATATTATTTATACATTTTTAGGACACATACAATAGTATGATATTATTTGTACATTTTTAGGACACATACCTTAGTATGATATTATTTAAACATTTTTAGGACACATACTATAGTATGATATTATTTTTACATTTTTTGGACACATACTAAAGTATGATATTATTTATACATTTTTAGGACACATACTATAGTATGATATTATTTATACATTTTTAGGAAACATACCTTTGTATGATATTATTTTTACATTTTTTGGACACAAACTAAAGTATGACATTATTTATACATTTTTAGGACACATACCTTAGTATGATATTATTTATACATTTTTAGGACACATACCTTAGTATGATATTATTTATACATTTTTAGGACACATACTGTAGTATGATATTATTTATACATTTTTAGGACACATACTATAGTATGCAATTATTTTTACATTTTTTAGGACACATACTATAGTATGATATTATTGATACATTTTTAGGACACATACTATAGTATGATATTATTTAAACATTTTTAGGACACATACCTTAGTATGATATTATTTATACATTTTTAGGACACATACTGTAGTATGATATTATTTATACATTTTTAGGACACATACTATAGTATGCAATTATTTTTACATTTTTAGGACACATACTATAGTATGATATTATTTATACATTTTTAGGACACATACCTTAGTATGATATTATTTATACATTTTTAGGACACATACTGAAGTATGATATTATTTATACATTTTTAGGACACATACTATAGTATGCAATTATTTTTACATTTTTTAGGACATATACTATAGTATGATATTATTTATACATTTTTAGGACACATACTATAGTATGATATTATTTTTAAATTTTTTGGACACATACTAAAGTATGTTATTATTTATACATTTTTAGGACACATACTATAGTATGATATTATTTATACATTTTTAGGACACATACCTTAGTATGATATTATTTATACATTTTTAGGACACATACCTTAGTATGATATTATTTATACATTTTTAGGACACATACCTTAGTATGAAATTATTTATACATTTTTAGGACACATACTACAGTATGATATTATTTATACATTTTTAGGACACATACTATAGTATGATATTATTTTTACATTTTTTGGACACATACTAAAGTATGATATTATTTATACATTTTTAGGACACATACTATAGTATGATATTATTTATAAATTTTTAGGACACATAACTTAGTATGATATTATTTATACATTTTTAGGACACATACCTTAGTATTATATTATTTATACATTTTTAGGACAAATACTATAGAATGCAATTATTTTTACATTTTTAGGACACATACTATAGTATGATATTATTTATACATTTGAAGGACACATACTATAGTATGATATTATTTATACGTTTTTAGGACACATACTATAGTATGATATTATTTATACTTTTTTAGGACACATACCTTAGTATGATATTATTTATACATTTTTAGGACACATACTATAGTATGCAATTATTTTTACATTTTTAGGACACATACTATAGTATGATATTATTTATACATTTTTAGGACACATACCTTAGTATGATATTATAGTATGATATTATTTATACATTTTTAGGACACATACCTTAGTATGATATTATTTATACATTTTTAGGACACATACTATAGTATGCAATTATTTTTACATTTTTAGGACACATACTATAGTATGATATTATTTATACATTTTTAGGACACATACCTTAGTATGATATTATTTATACATTTTTAGGACACATACCTTAGTATTACATTATTTATACATTTTTAGGACACATACCTTAGTATGATATTATTTATACATTTTCAGGACACATACCTTAGTATTATATTATTTATACATTTTTAGGACAAATACTATAGTAGGATATAATTTATACATTTTTAGGACACATAGTATAGTATGCAATTATTTTTACATTTTTTAGGACACATACTACAGTATGATATTATTTATACATTTTTAGGACACGTACTATAGTATGATATTATTTTTACATTTTTTGGACACATACTAAAGTATGATATTATTTATACATTTTTAGGACACATACTATAGTATGATATTATTTATACATTTTTAGGACACATACCTTAGTATAATATTATTTATACATTTTTAGGACACATATTATAGTATGATATTATTTGTAAATTTTTTGGACACATACTAAAGTATGATATTATTTATATATTTTTAGGACAAATACTATAGTATGATATTATTTATACATTTTTAGGACACATACCTTAGTATGATATTATTTATACATTTTTAGGACACATACCTTAGTATGATATTATTTATACATTTTTAGGACACATTCCTTAGTATTATATTATTTATACATTTTTAGGACAAATACTATAGTATGCAATTATTTTTACATTTTTTAGGACACATACTATAGTATGATATTATTTATATGTTTTTAGGACACATACTATAGTATGATATTATTTATACATTTTTAGGACACATACCTTAGTATGATATTATTTATACATTTTTAGGACACATACTATAGTATGCAATTATTTTTACATTTTTAGGACACATACTGAAGTATGATATTATTTATACATTTTTAGGACACATACCTTAGTATGATATTATTTATACATTTTTAGGACACATACTGTAGTATGATATTATTTATACATTTTTAGGACACATACTATAGTATGCAATTATTTTTACATTTTTTAGGACATATACTATAGTAAGATATTATTTATACATTTTTAGGACACATACTATAGTATGATATTATTTGTACATTTTTTGGACCCCTACTAAAGTATGATATTATTTATACATTTTTAGGACACATACTATAGTATGATATTATTTATACATTTTTAGGACACATACCTTAGTATGATATTATTTATACATTTTTAGGACACATACCTTAGTATGATATTATTTATACATTTTTAGGACACATAGTATAGTATGCAATTATTTTTACATTTTTTAGGACACATACTACAGTATGATATTATTTATACATTTTTAGGACACATACTATAGTATGATATTATTTTTACATTTTTTGGACACATACTAAAGTATGATATTATTTATACATTTTTAGGACACATACAATAGTATGATATTATTTGTACATTTTTAGGACACATACCTTAGTATGATATTATTTATACATTTTTGGACACATACTATAGTATGATATTATTTGTACATTTTTTGGACACATACTAAAGTATGATATTATTTATACATTTTTAGGACACATACTATAGTATGATATTATTTATACATTTTTAGGACACATACCTTAGTATGATATTATTTATACATTTTTAGGACACATACCTTAGTATGATATTATTTATACATTTTTAGGACACATAGATTAGTATGCAATTATTTTTACATTTTTTAGGACACATACTACAGTATGATATTATTTATACATTTTTAGGACACATACTATAGTATGATATTATTTTTACATTTTTTGGACACATACTAAAGTATGATATTATTTATACATTTTTAGGACACATACTATAGTATGATATTATTTATACATTTTTAGGACACATACCTTAGTATGATATTATTTATACATTTTTAGGACACATACTGTAGTATGATATTATTGATACATTTTTAGGACACATACTATAGTATGATAATATTTGTACATTTTTAGGACACATACCTTAGTATGATATTATTTATACATTTTTAGGACACATACATTAGTATTATATTATTTATACATTTTTAGGACAAATACTATAGTATGCAATTATTTTTGCATTTTTTAGGACACATACTAAAGTATGATATTATTTATACATTTTTAGGACACATGCTACAGTATGATATTATTTATACATTTTTAGGACACATACCTTAGTATGATATTATTTATACATTTTTAGGACACATACTATAGTATGATATTATTTATACATTTTTAGGACACATACCTTAGTATGATATTATTTATACATTTTTAAGACACATACTGTAGTATGATATTATTTATACATTTTTAGGACACATACTATAGTAGGATATAATTTATACATTTTTAGGACACATACTATAGTATGATATTATTTTTACATTTTTTGGACACATACTAAAGTATGATATTATTGATACATTTTTAGGACACATACTATAGTATGATAATATTTGTACATTTTTAGGACACATACCTTAGTATGATATTATTTATACATTTTTAGGACACATACATTAGTATTATATTATTTATACATTTTTAGGACAAATACTATAGTATGCAATTATTTTTGCATTTTTAGGACACATACTAAAGTATGATATTATTTATACATTTTTAGGACACATGCTACAGTATGATATTATTTATACATTTTTAGGACACATACCTTGGTATGATGTTATTTATACATTTTTAGGACACATACTATAGTATGATATTATTTATACATTTTTAGGACACATACCTTAGTATGATATTATTTATACATTTTTAGGACACATACTGTAGTATGATATTATTTATACATTTTTAGGACACATACTATAGTATGAAATTATTTTTACATTTTTTAGGACACATACTATAGTATGATATAATTTATACATTTTTAGGACACATACTATAGTATGATATTATTTTTACATTTTTTTGGACACATACTAAAGTATGATATTATTTATACATTTTTAGGACACCTAATATAGTATGATATTATTTATACGTTTTTAGGACACATACCTTAGTATGATATTATTTATACATTTTTAGGACACATACCTTAGTATGATATTATTTATACATTTTTAGGACACATATTGTAGTATGATATTATTTATAAATTTTTAGGACACATACTATAGTATGCAATTATTTTTACATTTTTAGGACACATACTATAGTATTAGATAATTTATACATTTTTAGGACACATACTATAGCATGATATTATTTTTACATTTTTTGGACACATACTAAAGTATGATTTTATTTATACATTTTTAGGACACATAATTTAGTATGATATTATTTATAATTTTTAAGACACATACCTTAGTATGATATTATTTATACATTTTTAGGACACATACCTTAGTATTATATTATTTATACATTTTTAGGACAAATACTATAGAATGCAATTATTTTTACATTTTTAGGACACACACTATAGTATGATATTATTTATACATTTTTAGGACACATACTATAGTATGATATTATTTTTACATTTTTTGGACACATACTAAAGTATGATATTATTTATACATTTTTAGGACACATACCTTAGTATTATATTATTTATACATTTTTAGGACACATACTGTAGTATGATATTATTTATACATTTTTAGGACACATACTATAGTATGCAATTATTTTTACATTTTTAGGACACATACTATAGTATGATATTATTTATAAATTTTTAGGACACATTCTGTAGTATGATATTATTTTTACATTTTTTGGACACATACTAAAGTATGATATTATTTATACATTTTTAGGACACATACTATAGTATGATATTATTTATACATTTTTAGGACACATACCTTAGTATGATATTATTTATACATTTTTAGGACACATACCTTAGTATGATATTATTTATACATTTTTAGGACACATAGTATAGTATGCAATTATTTTTACATTTTTTAGGACAAATACTACAGTATGATATTATTTATACATTTTTAGGACACATACTATAGTATGATTGTATTTTTACATTTTTTGGACACATACTAAAGTATGATATTATTTATACATTTTTAGGACACATACAATAGTATGATATTATTTGTACATTTTTAGGACACATACCTTAGTATGATATTATTTATACATTTTTAGGACACATACTATAGTATGATATTATTTGTACATTTTTTGGACACATACTAAAGTATGATATTATTTATACATTTTTAGGACACATACTATAGTATGATATTATTTATACATTTTTAGGAAACATACCTTTGTATGATATTATTTTTACATTTTTTGGACACAAACTAAAGTATGACATTATTTATACATTTTTAGGACACATACCTTAGTATGATATTATTTATACATTTTTAGTACACATACCTTAGTATGATATTATTTATACAATTTTAGGACACATACGATAGTATGCAATTATTTTTACATTTTTAGGACACATACTATAGTATGATATTATTTATACATTTTTAGGAAACATACCTTAGTATGATATTATTTATACATTTTTAGGACACATACTGTAGTATGATATTATTTATACATTTTTAGGACACATACTATAGTATGCAATTATTTTTACATTTTTTAGGACACATACTATAGTATGATATTATTGATACATTTTTAGGACACATACTATAGTATGATATTATTTAAACATTTTTAGGACACATACCTTAGTATGATATTATTTATACATTTTTAGGACACATACTGTAGTATGATATTATTTATACATTTTTAGGACACATACTATAGTATGCAATTATTTTTACATTTTTAGGACACATACTATAGTATGATATTATTTATACATTTTTAGGACACATAATTTAGTATGATATTATTTATACATTTTTAGGACACATACTGAAGTATGATATTATTTATACATTTTTAGGACACATACTATAGTATGCAATTATTTTTACATTTTTAGGACACATACCTTAGTATGATATTATTTATACATTTTTAGGACACATACCTTAGTATTATATTATTTATACATTTTTAGGACAAATACTATAGTATGCAATTATTTTTGCATTTTTTAGGACACATACTAAAGTATGATATCATTTATACATTTTTAGGACACATTCTACAGTATGATATTATTTATACATTTTTAGGACACATACCTTAGTATGATATTATTTATACATTTTTAGGACACATACTATAGTATGATATTATTTATACATTTTTAGGACACATACCTTAGTATGATATTATTTATACATTTTTAGGACACATACTGTAGTATGATATTATTTATACATTTTTAGGACGCATACCTTAGTATGATATTATTTATACATTTTTAGGACACATACTATAGTATGATATTATTTTTACATTTTTTAGGACACATACATTAGTATGATATTATTTATAAATTTTTAGGACACATACCTTAGTATTATATTATTTATACATTTTTAGGACGCATACCTTAGTATGATATTATTTATACATTTTTAGGACACATACCTTAGTATTATATTATTTATACATTTTTAGGACAAATACTATAGTATGCAATTATTTTTACATTTTTTAGGACACATACTATAGTATGATATTATTTATACGTTTTTAGGACACATACTATAGTATGATATTATTTATACATTTTTAGGACACATACCTTAGTATGATATTAATTATACATTTTTAGGACACATACGATAGTATGCAATTATTTTTACATTTTTAGGACACATACTATAGTATGATATTATTTATACATTTTTAGGAAACATACCTTAGTATGATATTATTTATACATTTTTAGGACACATACCTTAGTATTATATTATTTATACATTTTTAGGACACATACCTTAGTATGATATTATTTATACATTTTTAGGACACATACCTTAGTATTATATTATTTATACATTTTTAGGACAAATACTATAGTATGCAATTATTTTTACATTTTTTAGGACACATACTATAGTATGATATTATTTATACGTTTTTAGGACACATACTATAGTATGATATTATTTATACATTTTTAGGACACATACCTTAGTATGATATTATTTATACATTTTTAGGACACATACTATAGTATGCAATTATTTTTACATTTTTAGGACACATACTATAGTATGATATTATTTATACATTTTTAGGACACATACCTTAGTATGTTATTATTTATACATTTTTAGGACACATACTGTAGTATGATATTATTTATACATTTTTAGGACACATACTATAGTATGCAATTATTTTTACATTTTTTAGGACATATACTATAGTAAGATATTATTTATACAGTTTTAGGACACATACTATAGTATGATATTATTTGTACATTTTTTGGACAAATACTAAAGTATGATATTATTTATACATTTTTAGGACACATACTATAGTATGATATTATTTATACATTTTTAGGACACATACCCTAGTATGATATTATTTATACATTTTTAGGACACATACCTTAGTATGATATTATTTATACATTTTTACGACACATAGTATAGTATGCAATTATTTTTACATTTTTTAGGACACATACTACAGTATGATATTATTTATACATTTTTAGGACACATACTATAGTATGATATTATTTGTACATTTTTTGGACACATACTAAAGTATGATATTATTTATACATTTTTAGGACACATACTATAGTATGATATTATTTATACATTTTTAGGACACATACCTTAGTATGATATTATTTATACATTTTTAGGACACATACCTTAGTATGATATTATTTATACATTTTTAGGACACATACTGTAGTATGATATTATTTATACATTTTTAGGACACATACTATAGTATGCAATTATTTTTACATTTTTTAGGACATATACTATAGTAAGATATTATTTATACATTTTTAGGACACATACTATAGTATGATATTATTTGTACATTTTTTGGACACATACTAAAGTATGATATTATTTATACATTTTTAGGACACATACTATAGTATGATATTATTTATACATTTTTAGGACACATACCTTAGTATGATATTATTTATACATTTTTAGGACACATACCTTAGTATGATATTTTTTATACATTTTTAGGACACATAGTATAGTATGCAATTATTTTTACATTTTTTAGGACACATACTACAGTATGATATTATTTATACATTTTTAGGACACGTACTATAGTATGATATTATTTTTACATTTTTTGGACACATACTAAAGTATGATATTATTTATACATTTTTAGGACACATACTATAGTATGATATTATTTATACATTTTTAGGACACATACCTTAGTATAATATTATTTATACATTTTTAGGACACATACTATAGTATGATATTATTTGTACATTTTTTGGACACATACTAAAGTATGATATTATTTATATATTTTTAGGACACATACTATAGTATGATATTATTTATACATTTTTAGGACACATACCTTAGTATGATATTATTTATACATTTTTAGGACACATACCTTAGTATGATATTATTTATACATTTTTAGGACACATAGTATAGTATGCAATTATTTTTACATTTTTTAGGACACATACTACAGTATGATATTATTTATACATTTTTAGGACACATACTATAGTATGATATTATTTTTACATTTTTTGGACACATAATAAAGTATGATATTATTTATACATTTTTAGGACACATACTATAGTATGATATTATTTATACATTTTTAGGACACATACCTTAGTATGATATTATTTATACATTTTTAGGACACATACTGTAGTATGATATTATTTATACATTTTTAGGACACATACTATAGTAGGATATAATTTATACATTTTTAGGACACATACTATAGTATGATATTATTTGTACATTTTTAGGACACATACCTTAGTATGATATTATTTATACATTTTTAGGACACATACCTTAGTATTATATTATTTATACATTTTTAGGACAAATACTATAGTATGCAATTATTTTTGCATTTTTTAGGACACATACTAAAGTATGATATCATTTATACATTTTTAGGACACATTCTACAGTATGATATTATTTATACATTTTTAGGACACATACCTTAGTATGATATTATTTATACATTTTTAGGACACATACTATAGTATGATATTATTTATACATTTTTAGGACACATACCTTAGTATGATATTATTTATACATTTTTAGGACACATACTGTAGTATGATATTATTTATACATTTTTAGGACGCATACCTTAGTATGATATTATTTATACATTTTTAGGACACATACTATAGTATGATATTATTTTTACATTTTTTAGGACACATACATTAGTATGATATTATTTATAAATTTTTAGGACACATACCTTAGTATTATATTATTTATACATTTTTAGGACGCATACCTTAGTATGATATTATTTATACATTTTTAGGATACATACCTTAGTATTATATTATTTATACATTTTTAGGACAAATACTATAGTATGCAATTATTTTTACATTTTTTAGAACACATACTATAGTATGATATTATTTATACGTTTTTAGGACACATACTATAGTATGATATTATTTATACATTTTTAGGACACATACCTGAGTATGATATTATTTATACATTTTTTGGACACATACGATAGTATGCAATTATTTTTACATTTTTAGGACACATACTATAGTATGATATTATTTATACATTTTTAGGACACATACCTTAGTATGATATTATTTATACATTTTTAGGACACATACCTTAGTATTATATTATTTATACATTTTTAGGACACATACCTTAGTATGATATTATTTATACATTTTTAGGACACATACCTTAGTATTATATTATTTATACATTTTTAGGACAAATACTATAGTATGCAATTATTTTTACATTTTTTAGGACACATACTATAGTATGATATTATTTATACGTTTTTAGGACACATACTATAGTATGATATTATTTATACATTTTTAGGACACATACCTTAGTATGATATTATTTATACATTTTTAGGACACATACTATAGTATGCAATTATTTTTACATTTTTAGGACACATACTATAGTATGATATTATTTATACATTTTTAGGACACATACCTTAGTATGATATTATTTATACATTTTTAGGACACATACTGTAGTATGATATTATTTATACATTTTTAGGACACATACTATAGTATGCAATTATTTTTACATTTTTTAGGACACATACTACAGTATGATATTATTTATACATTTTTAGGACACATACTATAGTATGATATTATTTGTACATTTTTTGGACACATACTAAAGTATGATATTATTTATACATTTTTAGGACACATACTATAGTATGATATTATTTATACATTTTTAGGACACATACCTTAGTATGATATTATTTATACATTTTTAGGACACATACCTTAGTATGATATTATTTATACATTTTTAGGACACATACTGTAGTATGATATTATTTATACATTTTTAGGACACATACTATAGTATGCAATTATTTTTACATTTTTTAGGACATATACTATAGTAAGATATTATTTATACATTTTTAGGACACATACTATAGTATGATATTATTTGTAGATTTTTTGGACACATACTAAAGTATGATATTATTTATACATTTTTAGGACACATACTATAGTATGATATTATTTATACATTTTTAGGACACATACCTTAGTATGATATTATTTATACATTTTTAGGACACATACCTTAGTATGATATTTTTTATACATTTTTAGGACACATAGTATAGTATGCAATTATTTTTACATTTTTTAGGACACATACTACAGTATGATATTATTTATACATTTTTAGGACACGTACTATAGTATGATATTATTTTTACATTTTTTGGACACATACTAAAGTATGATATTATTTATACATTTTTAGGACACATACTATAGTATGATATTATTTATACATTTTTAGGACACATACCTTAGTATAATATTATTTATACATTTTTAGGACACATACTATAGTATGATATTATTTGTACATTTTTTGGACACATACTAAAGTATGATATTATTTATATATTTTTAGGACACATACTATAGTATGATATTATTTATACATTTTTAGGACACATACCTTAGTATGATATTATTTATACATTTTTAGGACACATACCTTAGTATGATATTATTTATACATTTTTAGGACACATAGTATAGTATGCAATTATTTTTACATTTTTTAGGACACATACTACAGTATGATATTATTTATACATTTTTAGGACACATACTATAGTATGATATTATTTTTACATTTTTTGGACACATACTAAAGTATGATATTATTTATACATTTTTAGGACACATACTATAGTATGATATTATTTATACATTTTTAGGACACATACCTTAGTATGATATTATTTATACATTTTTAGGACACATACTGTAGTATGATATTATTTATACATTTTTAGGACACATACTATAGTAGGATATAATTTATACATTTTTAGGACACATACTATAGTATGATATTATTTGTACATTTTTAGGACACATACCTTAGTATGATATTATTTATACATTTTTAGGACACATACCTTAGTATTATATTATTTATACATTTTTAGGACAAATACTATAGTATGCAATTATTTTTGCATTTTTTAGGACACATACTAAAGTATGATATCATTTATACATTTTTAGGACACATTCTACAGTATGATATTATTTATACATTTTTAGGACACATACCTTAGTATGATATTATTTATACATTTTTAGGACACATACTATAGTATGATATTATTTATACATTTTTAGGACACATACCTTAGTATGATATTATTTATACATTTTTAGGACACATACTGTAGTATGATATTATTTATACATTTTTAGGACGCATACCTTAGTATGATATTATTTATACATTTTTAGGACACATACTATAGTATGATATTATTTTTACATTTTTTAGGACACATACATTAGTATGATATTATTTATAAATTTTTAGGACACATACCTTAGTATTATATTATTTATACATTTTTAGGACGCATACCTTAGTATGATATTATTTATACATTTTTAGGACACATACCTTAGTATTATATTATTTATACATTTTTAGGACAAATACTATAGTATGCAATTATTTTTACATTTTTTAGAACACATACTATAGTATGATATTATTTATACGTTTTTAGGACACATACTATAGTATGATATTATTTATACATTTTTAGGACACATACCTTAGTATGATATTATTTATACATTTTTTGGACACATACTATAGTATGCAATTATTTTTACATTTTTTAGGACACATACTATAGTATGATATTATTTATACGTTTTTAGGACACATACTATAGTATGATATTATTTATACATTTTTAGGACACATACCTTAGTATGATATTATTTATACATTTTTAGGACACATACTATAGTATGCAATTATTTTTACATTTTTAGGACACATACTATAGTATGATATTATTTATACATTTTTAGGACACATACCTTAGTATGATATTATTTATACATTTTTAGGACACATACTGTAGTATGATATTATTTATACATTTTTAGGACACATACTATAGTATGCAATTATTTTTACATTTTTTAGGACATATACTATAGTAAGATTTTATTTATACATTTTTAGGACACATACTATAGTATGATATTATTTGTACATTTTTTGGACACATACTAAAGTATGATATTATTTATACATTTTTAGGACACATACTATAGTATGATATTATTTATACATTTTTAGGACACATACCCTAGTATGATATTATTTATACATTTTTAGGACACATACCTTAGTATGATATTATTTATACATTTTTAGGACACATAGTATAGTATGCAATTATTTTTACATTTTTTAGGACACATACTACTGTATGATATTATTTATACATTTTTAGGACACATACTATAGTATGATATTATTTGTACATTTTTTGGACACATACTAAAGTATGATATTATTTATACATTTTTAGGACACATACTATAGTATGATATTATTTATACATTTTTAGGACACATACCTTAGTATGATATTATTTATACATTTTTAGGACACATACCTTAGTATGATATTATTTATACATTTTTAGGACACATAGTATAGTATGCAATTATTTTTACATTTTTTAGGACACATACTACAGTATGATATTATTTATACATTTTTAGGACACATACTATAGTATGATATTATTTTTACATTTTTTGGACACATACTAAAGTATGATATTATTTATACATTTTTAGGACACATACTATAGTATGATATTATTTATACATTTTTAGGACACATGCCTTAGTATGATATTATTTATACATTTTTAGGACACATACTGTAGTATGATATTATTTATACATTTTTAGGACACATACTATAGTAGGATATAATTTATACATTTTTAGGACACATACTATAGTATGATATTATTTTTACATTTTTTGGACACATACTAAAGTATGATATTATTGATACATTTTTAGGACACATACTATAGTATGATATTATTTGTACATTTTTAGGACACATACCTTAGTATGATATTATTTATACATTTTTAGGACACATACATTAGTATTATATTATTTATACATTTTTAGGACAAATACTATAGTATGCAATTATTTTTACATTTTTAGGACACATACTATAGTATGATATTATTTATACATTTTTAGCACACATACCTTAGTATGATATTATTTATACATTTTTAGGACACATACTGTAGTATGACATTATTTATACATTTTTAGGACACATACTATAGTATGATATTATTTGTACATTTTTTGGACACATACTAAAGTATGATATTATTTATACATTTTTAGGACACATACTATAGTATGATATTATTTATACATTTTTAGGACACATACCCTAGTATGATATTATTTATACATTTTTAGGACACATACCTTAGTATGATATTATTTATACATTTTTAGGACACATAGTATAGTATGCAATTATTTTTACATTTTTTAGGACACATACTACAGTATGATATTATTTATACATTTTTAGGACACATACTATAGTATGATATTATTTTTACATTTTTTGGACACATACTAAAGTATGATATTATTTATACATTTTTAGGACACATACTATAGTATGATATTATTTATACATTTTTAGGACACATACCTTAGTATAATATTATTTATACATTTTTAGGACACATACAATAGTATGATATTATTTGTACATTTTTAGGACACATACCTTAGTATGATATTATTTATACATTTTTAGGACACATACTATAGTATGATATTATTTGTACATTTTTTGGACACATACTAAAGTATGATATTATTTATACATTTTTAGGACACATACTATAGTATGATATTATTTATACATTTTTAGGACACATACCTTAGTATGATATTATTTATACATTTTTAGGACACATACCTTAGTATGATATTATTTATACATTTTTAGGACACATAGTATAGTATGCAATTATTTTTACATTTTTTAGGACACATACTACAGTATGATATTATTTATACATTTTTAGGACACATACTATAGTATGATATTATTTTTACATTTTTTGGACACATACTAAAGTATGATATTATTTATACATTTTTAGGACACATACTATAGTATGATATTATTTATACATTTTTAGGACACATACCTTAGTATGATATTATTTATACATTTTTAGGACACATACTGTAGTATGATATTATTTATACATTTTTAGGACACATACTATAGTAGGATATAATTTATACATTTTTAGGACACATACTATAGTATGATATTATTTTTACATTTTTTGGACACATACTAAAGTATGATATTATTGATACATTTTTAGGACACATACTATAGTATGATATTATTTGTACATTTTTAGGACACATACCTTAGTATGATATTATTTATACATTTTTAGGACACATACATTAGTATTATATTATTTATACATTTTTAGGACAAATACTATAGTATGCAATTATTTTTGCATTTTTTAGGACACATACTAAAGTATGATATTATTTATACATTTTTAGGACACATGCTACAGTATGATATTATTTATACATTTTTAGGACACATACCTTAGTATGATATTATTTATACATTTTTAGGACACATACGATAGTATGCAATTATTTTTACATTTTTAGGACACATACCTTAGTATGATATTATTTATACATTTTTAGGACACATACGATAGTATGCAATTATTTTTACATTTTTTAGGACACATACTACAGTATGATATTATTTATACATTTTTAGGACACATACTATAGTATGATATTATTTTATCATTTTTTGGACACATACTAAAGTATGATATTATTTATACATTTTTAGGACACATACTATAGTATGATATTATTTATACATTTTTAGGACACATACCTTAGTATAATATTATTTATACATTTTTAGGACACATACAATAGTATGATATTATTTGTACATTTTTAGGACACATACCTTAGTATGATATTATTTATACATTTTTAGGACACATACTATAGTATGATATTATTTGTACATTTTTTGGACACATACTAAAGTATGATATTATTTATACATTTTTAGGACACATACTATAGTATGATATTATTTATACATTTTTAGGACACATACCTTAGTATGATATTATTTATACATTTTTAGGACACATACCTTAGTATGATATTATTTATACATTTTTAGGACACATAGTATAGTATGCAATTATTTTTACATTTTTTAGGACACATACTACAGTATGATATTATTTATACATTTTTAGGACACATACTATAGTATGATATTATTTTTACATTTTTTGGACACATACTAAAGTATGATATTATTTATACATTTTTAGGACACATACTATAGTATGATATTATTTATACATTTTTAGGACACATACCTTAGTATGATATTATTTATACATTTTTAGGACACATACTGTAGTATGATATTATTTATACATTTTTAGGACACATACTATAGTAGGATATAATTTATACATTTTTAGGACACATACTATAGTATGATATTATTTTTACATTTTTTGGACACATACTAAAGTATGATATTATTGATACATTTTTAGGACACATACTATAGTATGATATTATTTGTACATTTTTAGGACACATACCTTAGTATGATATTATTTATACATTTTTAGGACACATACATTAGTATTATATTATTTATACATTTTTAGGACAAATACTATAGTATGCAATTATTTTTGCATTTTTTAGGACACATACTAAAGTATGATATTATTTATACATTTTTAGGACACATGCTACAGTATGATATTATTTATACATTTTTAGGACACATACCTTAGTATGATATTATTTATACATTTTTAGGACACATACGATAGTATGCAATTATTTTTACATTTTTAGGACACATACGATAGTATGCAATTATTTTTACATTTTTAGGACACATACTATAGTATGATATTATTTATACATTTTTAGGACACATACCTTAGTATGATATTATTTATACATTTTTAGGACACATACCTTAGTATTATATTATTTATACATTTTTAGGACACATACCTTAGTATGATATTATTTATACATTTTTAGGACACATACCTTAGTATTATATTATTTATACATTTTTAGGACAAATACTATAGTATGATATTATTTATACATTTTTAGGACACATACCTTAGTATGATATTATTTATACATTTTTAGGACACATACTGTAGTATGATATTATTTATACATTTTTAGGACACATACTATAGTATGCAATTATTTTTACATTTTTTAGGACATATACTATAGTAAGATATTATTTATACATTTTTAGGACACATACTATAGTATGATATTATTTGTACATTTTTTGGACTCATACTAAAGTATGATATTATTTATACATTTTTAGGACACATACTATAGTATGATATTATTTATACATTTTTAGGACACATACCTTAGTATGATATTATTTATACATTTTTAGGACACATACCTTAGTATGATATTATTTATACATTTTTAGGACACATAGTATAGTATGCAATTATTTTTACATTTTTTAGGACACATACTACAGTATGATATTATTTATACATTTTTAGGACACATACTATAGTATGATATTATTTTTACATTTTTTGGACACATACTAAAGTATGATATTATTTATACATTTTTTGGACACATACCTTAGTATAATATTATTTATACATTTTTAGGACACATACAATAGTATGATATTATTTGTACATTTTTAGGACACATACCTTAGTATGATATTATTTATACATTTTTAGGACACATACTATAGTATGATATTATTTGTACATTTTTTGGACACATACTAAAGTATGATATTATTTATACATTTTTAGGACACATACTATAGTATGATATTATTTATACATTTTTAGGACACATACCTTAGTATGATATTATTTATACATTTTTAGGACACATACCTTAGTATGATATTATTTATACATTTTTAGGACACATAGTATAGTATGCAATTATTTTTACATTTTTTAGGACACATACTACAGTATGATATTATTTATACATTTTTAGGACACATACTATAGTATGATATTATTTTTACATTTTTTGGACACATACTAAAGTATGATATTATTTATACATTTTTAGGACACATACTATAGTATGAAATTATTTATACATTTTTAGGACACATACCTTAGTATGATATTATTTATACATTTTTAGGACACATACTGTAGTATGATATTATTTATACATTTTTAGGACACATACTATAGTAGGATATAATTTATACATTTTTAGGACACATACTATAGTATGATATTATTTTTACATTTTTTGGACACATACTAAAGTATGATATTATTGATACATTTTTAGGACACATACTATAGTATGATATTATTTGTACATTTTTAGGACACATACCTTAGTATGATATTATTTATACATTTTTAGGACACATACATTAGTATTATATTATTTATACATTTTTAGGACAAATACTATAGTATGCAATTATTTTTGCATTTTTTAGGACACATACTAAAGTATGATATTATTTATACATTTTTAGGACACATGCTACAGTATGATATTATTTATACATTTTTAGGACACATACCTTAGTATGATATTATTTATACATTTTTAGGACACATACTATAGTATGATATTATTTATACATTTTTAGGACACATACCTTAGTATGATATTATTTATACATTTTTAGGACATACTGTAGTATGATATTATTTATACATTTTTAGGACACATACTATAGTATGAAATTATTTTTACATTTTTTAGGACACATACTATAGTATGATATAATTTATACATTTTTAGGACACATACTATAGTATGATATTATTTTTACATTTTTTTGGACACATACTAAAGTATGATATTATTTATACATTTTTAGGACACATAATATAGTATGATATTATTTATACGTTTTTAGGACACATACCTTAGTATGATATTATTTATACATTTTTAGGACACATACCTTAGTATGACATTATTTATACATTTTTAGGACACATATTGTAGTATGATATTATTTATAAATTTTTAGGACACATACTATAGTATGCAATTATTTTTACATTTTTAGGACACATACTATAGTATTAAACAATTTATACATTTTTAGGACACATACTATAGCATGATATTATTTTTACATTTTTTGGACACATACTAAAGTATGATTTTATTTATACATTTTTAGGACACATAATTTAGTATGATATTATTTATAATTTTTAAGACACATACCTTAGTATGATATTATTTATACATTTTTAGGACACATACCTTAGTATTATATTATTTATACATTTTTAGGACAAATACTATAGAATGCAATTATTTTTACATTTTTAGGACACATACTATAGTTTGATATTATTTATACATTTTTAGGACACATACTATAGTATGATATTATTTTTACATTTTTTGGACACATACTAAAGTATGATATTATTTATACATTTTTAGGACACATACCTTAGTATTATATTATTTATACATTTTTAGGACACATACTGTAGTATGATATTATTTATACATTTTTAGGACACATACTATAGTATGCAATTATTTTTACATTTTTAGGACACATACTATAGTATGATATTATTTATAAATTTTTAGGACACAATCTGTAGTATATTATTTTTACATTTTTTTGGACACATACTAAAGTATGATATTATTTATACATTTTTAGGACACATACTATAGTATGATATTATTTATACATTTTTAGGACACATACCTTAGTATGATATTATTTATACATTTTTAGGACACATACCTTAGTATGATATTATTTATACATTTTTAGGACACATATTATAGTATGCAATTATTTTTACATTTTTTAGGACAAATACTACAGTTTGATATTATTTATACATTTTTAGGACACATACTATAGTATGATATTATTTTTACATTTTTTGGACACATACTAAAGTATGATATTATTTATATATTTTTAGGACCAATACTATAGTATGATATTATTTATAAATTTTTAGGACACATACCTTAGTATGATATTATTTATATATTTTTAGGACACATACTGTAGTATGATATTATTTATACATTTTTAGGACACATACTATAGTAGGATATAATTTATACATTTTTAGGACACATACTATAGTATGATATTATTTTTACATTTTTTGGACACATACTAAAGTATGATATTATTTATACATTTTTAGGACACATACTATAGTATGATATTATTTGTACATTTTTAGGACACATACCTTAGTATGATATTATTTATAAATTTTTAGGACATAAACCTTAGTATAATATTATTTATACATTTTTAGGACACATACAATAGTAAGATATTATTTGTACACTTTTAGGACACATACCTTAGTATGATATTATTTATACATTTTTAGGACACATACTATAGTATGATATTATTTGTACATTTTTTGGACACATACTAAAGTATGATATTATTTATACATTTTTAGGACACATACTATAGTATGATATTATTTATACATTTTTAGGACACATACCTTAGTATGATATTATTTATACATTTTTAGGACACATACCTTAGTATGATATTATTTGTACATTTTTAGGACACATAGTATAGTTTGCAATTATTTTTACATTTTTTGGACACATACTAAAGTATGATATTATTTATACATTTTTAGGACATATACTATAGTATGATATTATTTAAACATTTTTAGGACACATACATTAGTATGATATTATTTATACATTTTTAGGACATATACTGTAGTATGATATTATTTATACATTTTTAGGACACATACTATAGTAGGATATAATTTATACATTTTTAGGACACATACTATAGTATGATATTATTTTTACATTTTTTGGACACATACTAAAGTATGATATTATTGATACATTTTTAGGACACATACTATAGTATGATATTATTTGTACATTTTTAGGACACATACCTTAGTATGATATTATTTATACATTTTTAGGACACATACATTAGTATTATATTATTTATACATTTTTAGGACAAATACTATAGTATGCAATTATTTTTGCATTTTTTAGGACACATACTAAAGTATGATATTATTTATACATTTTTAGGACACATACCTTAGTATGATATTATTTATACATTTTTAGGACACATACTATAGTATGATATTATTTATACATTTTTAGGACACATTCCTTAGTATGATATTATTTATACATTTTTAGGACACATACTGTAGTATGATATTATTTATACATTTTTAGGACACATACTATAGTATGAAATTATTTTTACATTTTTTAGGACACATACTATAGTATGATATAATTTATACATTTTTAGGACACATACTATAGTATGATATTATTTTTCCATTTTTTTGGACACATACTAAAGTATGATATTATTTATACATTTTTAGGACACATAATATAGTATGATATTATTTATACGTTTTTAGGACACATACCTTAGTATGATATTATTTATACATTTTTAGGACACATACCTTAGTATGATATTATTTATACATTTTTAGGACACATATTGTAGTATGATATTATTTATGAATTTTTAGGACACATACTATAGTATGCAATTATTTTTACATTTTTAGGACACATACTATAGTATTAAATAATTTATACATTTTTTGGACACATACTATAGCATGATATTATTTTTACATTTTTTGGACACATACTAAAGTGTGATTTTATTTATACATTTTTAGGACACATAATTTAGTATGATATTATTTATAATTTTTAAGACACATACCTTAGTATGATATTATTTATACATTTTTAGGACACATACCTTAGTATTATATTATTTATACATTTTTAGGACAAATACTATAGAATGCAATTATTTTTACATTTTTAGGACACATACTATAGTATGATATTATTTATACATTTTAGGACACATACTATAGTATGATATTATTTTTACATTTTTTGGACACGTACTAAAGTATGATATTATTTATATATTTTTAGGACACATACCTTAGTATTATATTATTTATACATTTTTAGGACAAATACTATAGAATGCAATTATTTTTACATTTTTAGGACACATACTATAGTATGATATTATTTATACATTTTTAGGACACATACTATAGTATGATATTATTTTTACATTTTTTGGACACATACTAAAGTATGATATTATTTATACATTTTTAGGACACATACCTTAGTATTATATTATTTATACATTTTTAGGACACATACTGTAGTATGATATTATTTATACATTTTTAGGACACATACTATAGTATGCAATTATTTTTACATTTTTAGGACACATACTATAGTATGATATTATTTATAAATTTTTAGGACACAATCTGTAGTATATTATTTTTACATTTTTTTGGACACATACTAAAGTATGATATTATTTATACATTTTTAGGACACATACTATAGTATGATATTATTTATACATTTTTAGGACACATACCTTAGTATGATATTATTTATACATTTTTAGGACACATACCTTAGTATGATATTATTTATACATTTTTAGGACACATATTATAGTATGCAATTATTTTTACATTTTTTAGGACAAATACTACAGTTTGATATTATTTATACATTTTTAGGACACATACTATAGTATGATATTATTTTTACATTTTTTGGACACATACTAAAGTATGATATTATTTATATATTTTTAGGACCAATACTATAGTATGATATTATTTATAAATTTTTAGGACACATACCTTAGTATGATATTATTTATATATTTTTAGGACACATACTGTAGTATGATATTATTTATACATTTTTAGGACACATACTATAGTAGGATATAATTTATACATTTTTAGGACACATACTATAGTATGATATTATTTTTACATTTTTTGGACACATACTAAAGTATGATATTATTTATACATTTTTAGGACACATACTATAGTATGATATTATTTGTACATTTTTAGGACACATACCTTAGTATGATATTATTTATAAATTTTTAGGACATATACCTTAGTATAATATTATTTATACATTTTTAGGACACATACAATAGTAAGATATTATTTGTACACTTTTAGGACACATACCTTAGTATGATATTATTTATACATTTTTAGGACACATACTATAGTATGATATTATTTGTACATTTTTTGGACACATACTAAAGTATGATATTATTTATACATTTTTAGGACACATACTATAGTATGATATTATTTATACATTTTTAGGACACATACCTTAGTATGATATTATTTATACATTTTTAGGACACATACCTTAGTATGATATTATTTGTACATTTTTAGGACACATAGTATAGTATGCAATTATTTTTACATTTTTTGGACACATACTAAAGTATGATATTATTTATACATTTTTAGGACATATACTATAGTATGATATTATTTAAACATTTTTAGGACACATACATTAGTATGATATTATTTATACATTTTTAGGACATATACTGTAGTATGATATTATTTATACATTTTTAGGACACATACTATAGTAGGATATAATTTATACATTTTTAGGACACATACTATAGTATGATATGATTTTTACATTTTTTGGACACATACTAAAGTATGATATTATTGATACATTTTTAGGACACATACTATAGTATGATATTATTTGTACATTTTTAGGACACATACCTTAGTATGATATTATTTATACATTTTTAGGACACATACATTAGTATTATATTATTTATACATTTTAGGACAAATACTATAGTATGCAATTATTTTTGCATTTTTTAGGACACATACTAAAGTATGATATTATTTATACATTTTTAGGACACATACCTTAGTATGATATTATTTATACATTTTTAGGACACATACTATAGTATGATATTATTTATACATTTTTAGGACACATTCCTTAGTATGATATTATTTATACATTTTTAGGACACATACTGTAGTATGATATTATTTATACATTTTTAGGACACATACTATAGTATGAAATTATTTTTACATTTTTTAGGACACATACTATAGTATGATATAATTTATACATTTTTAGGACACATACTATAGTATGATTTTATTTTTCCATTTTTTTGGACACATACTAAAGTATGATATTATTTATACATTTTTAGGACACATAATATAGTATGATATTATTTATACGTTTTTAGGACACATACCTTAGTATGATATTATTTATACATTTTTAGGACACATACCTTAGTATGATATTATTTATACATTTTTAGGACACATATTGTAGTATGATATTATTTATGAATTTTTAGGACACATACTATAGTATGCAATTATTTTTACATTTTTAGGACACATACTATAGTATTAAATAATTTATACATTTTTTGGACACATACTATAGCATGATATTATTTTTACATTTTTTGGACACATACTAAAGTGTGATTTTATTTATACATTTTTAGGACACATAATTTAGTATGATATTATTTATAATTTTTAAGACACATACCTTAGTATGATATTATTTATACATTTTTAGGACACATACCTTAGTATTATATTATTTATACATTTTTAGGACAAATACTATAGAATGCAATTATTTTTACATTTTTAGGACACATACTATAGTATGATATTATTTATACATTTTAGGACACATACTATAGTATGATATTATTTTTACATTTTTTGGACACGTACTAAAGTATGATATTATTTATATATTTTTAGGACACATACCTTAGTATTATATTATTTATACATTTTTAGGACACATACTGTAGTATGATATTATTTATACATTTTTAGGACACATACTATAGTATGCAATTATTTTTACATTTTTAGGACACATACTATAGTATGATATTATTTATAAATTTTTAGGACACATGATGTAGTATGATATTATTTTTACATTTTTTTGGACACATACTAAAGTATGATATTATTTATACATTTTTAGGACACATACTATAGTATGATATTATTTATACATTTTTAGGACACATACCTTAGTATGATATTATTTATACATTTTTAGGACACATAGTATAGTATGCAATTATTTTTACATTTTTTAGGACAAATACTACAGTATGATATTATTTATACATTTTTAGGACACATACTATAGTATGATATTATTTTTACATTTTTTGGACACATACTAAAGTATGATATTATTTATACATTTTTAGGACCAATACTATAGTATGATAATATTTATAAATTTTTAGGGCACATACCTTAGTATGATATTATTTATACATTTTTAGGACACATACTGTAGTATGATATTATTTATACATTTTTAGGACACATACTATAGTAGGATATAATTTATACATTTTTAGGACACATACTATAGTATGATATTATTTTTACATTTTTTGGACACATACTAAAGTATGATATTATTTATACATTTTTAGGACACATACTATAGTATGATATTATTAGTACATTTTTAGGACACATACCTTAGTATGATATTTTTTATACATTTTTAGGACACATACCTTAGTATTATATTATTTATACATTTTTAGGACAAATACTATAGTATGCAATTATTTTTACATTTTTTAGGACACATACTATAGTATGATATTATTTATACATTTTTTGGACACATAGTATAGTTTGATATTATTTTTACATTTTTTGGACACATACTAAAGTATGATATTAATTATACATTTTTCGGACACATACTACAGTATGATATTATTTATACATTTTTAGGACACATACCTTAGTATGATATTATTTATACATTTTTAGGACACATACTATAGTATGATATTATTTATACATTTTAAGGACACATACCTTAGTATGATATTATTTATAGATTTTTAGGACACATACTGTAGTATGATATTATTTATACATTTTTAGGACACATACTATAGTATGAAATTATTTTTACATTTTTCAGGACACATACTATAGTATGATATAATTTATACATTTTTAGGACACATACTATAGTATGATATTATTTTTACATTTTTTTGGACACATACTAAAGTATGATATTATTTATACATTTTTAGGACACATAATATAGTATGATATTATTTATACGTTTTTAGGACACATACCTTAGTATGATATTATTTATACATTTTTAGGACACATACCTTAGTATGATATTATTTATACATTTTTAGGACACATACTGTAGTATGATATTATTTATACATTTTTAGGACACATACTATAGTAGGCAATTATTGTTACATTTTTAGGACACATACTATAGTAATAAATAATTTATACATTTTTAGGACACACACTATAGCATGATATTATTTTTACATTTTTTGGACACATACTAAAGTATGATTTTATTTATACATTTTAGGACACATAATATAGTATGATATTATTCATAATTTTTAAGACACATACCTTAGTATGATATTATTTATACATTTTTAGGACAAATACTATAGAATGCAATTATTTTTACATTTTTAGGACACATACTATAGTATGATATTATTTATACATTTTTAGGACACATACTATAGTATGATGTTATTTTTACATTTTTTGGACACATACTAAAGTATGATATTATTTATACATTTTTAGGACACATACCTTAGTATGATATTATTTATACGTTTTTAGGACACATACTGTAGTATGATATTATTTATACATTTTTAGGACACATACTATAGTATGCAATTATTTTTACATTTTTTAGGACACATACTAAAGTATGATATTATTTATACATTTTTAGGACACATACTATAGTATGATATTATTTATACATTTTTAGGACAAATACCTTAGTATGATATTATTTATACATTTTTAGGACACATAATATAGTATGATATTATTTATACATTTTATGGACACATACCTTAGTATGATATTATTTATACATTTTTAGGACACATACTGTAGTATGATATTATTTATACATTTTTAGGACCCATACTATATTATGCAATTATTTTTACATTTTTAGGACACATACTATAGTATGCAATTATTTTACATTTTTAGGACACATACTATAGCATGATATTATTTTTACATTTTTTGGACACATACTAAAGTATGATTTTATTTATACATTTTTAGGACACATAATTTAGTATGATATTATTTATAATTTTTAAGACACATACCTTAGTATGATATTATTTATACATTTTTAGGACACATATCTTAGTATTATATTATTTATACATTTTTAGGACAAATACTATAGAATGCAATTATTTTTACATTTTTAGGACACATACTATAGTATGATATTATTTATACATTTTTAGGACACATACTATAGTATGATATTATTTTTACATTTTTTGGACACATACTAAAGTATGATATTATTTATACATTTTTAGGACACATACCTTAGTATTATATTATTTATACATTTTTAGGACACATACTGTAGTATGATATTATTTATACATTTTTAGGACACATACTATAGTATGCAATTATTTTTACATTTTAAGGACACATACTATAGTATGATATTATTTATACATTTTTAGGACACATAGTATAGTATGCAATTATTTTTACATTTTTTAGGACAAATACTACAGTATGATATTATTTATACATTTTTAGGACACATACTATAGTATGATATTATTTTTACATTTTTTGGACACATACTAAAGTATGATATTATTTATACATTTTTAGGACCAATACTATAGTATGATATTATTTATAAATTTTTAGGGCACATACCTTAGTATGATATTATTTATACATTTTTAGGACACATACTGTAGTATGATATTATTTATACATTTTTAGGACACATACTATAGTAGGATATAATTTATACATTTTTAGGACCCATACTATAGTATGATATTATTTTTACATTTTTTGGACACATACTAAAGTATGATATTATTTATACATTTTTAGGACACATACTATAGTATGATATTATTTGTACATTTTTAGGACACATACCTTAGTATGATATTTTTTATACATTTTTAGGACACATACCTTAGTATTATATTATTTATACATTTTTAGGACAAATACTATAGTATGCAATTATTTTTACATTTTTTAGGACACATACTATAGTATGATATTATTTATACATTTTTTGGACACATAGTATAGTTTGATATTATTTTTACATTTTTTGGACACATACTAAAGTATGATATTAATTATACATTTTTAGGACACATACTACAGTATGATATTATTTATACATTTTTAGGACACATACCTTAGTATGATATTATTTATACATTTTTAGGACACATACTATAGTATGATATTTTTTATACATTTTTAGGACACATACCTTAGTATGAAATTATTTTTACATTTTCAGGACACATACTATAGTATGATATAATTTATACATTTTTAGGACACATACTATAGTATGATATTATTTTTACATTTTTTGGACACATACTAAAGTATGATATTATTTATACATTTTTAGGACACATAATATAGTATGATATTATTTATACGTTTTTAGGACACATACCTTAGTATGATATTATTTATACATTTTTAGGACACAGACCTTAGTATGATATTATTTATACATTTTTAGGACACATAATGTAGTATGATATTATTTATACATTTTTAGGACACATACTATAGTAGGCAATTATTGTTACATTTTTAGGACACATACTATAGTAATAAATAATTTATACATTTTTAGGACACACACTATAGCATGATATTATTTTTGCATTTTTTAGGACACATACTAAAGTATGATATTATTTATACATTTTTAGGACACATGCTACAGTATGATATTATTTATACATTTTTAGGACACATACCTTAGTATGATATTATTTATACATTTTTAGGACACATACTATAGTATGATATTATTTATACATTTTTAGGACACATACCTTAGTATGATATTATTTATACATTTTTAGGACACATACTGTAGTATGATATTATTTATACATTTTTAGGACACATACTATAGTATGAAATTATTTTTACATTTTTTAGGACACATACTATAGTATGATATAATTTATACATTTTTAGGACACATACTATAGTATGATATTATTTTTACATTTTTTTGGACACATACTAAAGTATGATATTATTTATACATTTTTAGGACACATAATATAGTATGATATTATTTATACGTTTTTAGGACACATACCTTAGTATGATATTATTTATACATTTTTAGGACACATACCTTAGTATGATATTATTTATACATTTTTAGGACACATATTGTAGTATGATATTATTTATAAATTTTTAGGACACATACTATAGTATGCAATTATTTTTACATTTTTAGGACACATACTATAGTATTAAACAATTTATACATTTTTAGGACACATACTATAGCATGATATTATTTTTACATTTTTTGGACACATACTAAAGTATGATTTTATTTATACATTTTTAGGACACATAATTTAGTATGATATTATTTATAATTTTTAAGACACATACCTTAGTATGATATTATTTATACATTTTTAGGACACATACCTTAGTATTATATTATTTATACATTTTTAGGACAAATACTATAGAATGCAATTATTTTTACATTTTTAGGACACATACTATAGTTTGATATTATTTATACATTTTTAGGACACATACTATAGTATGATATTATTTTTACATTTTTTGGACACATACTAAAGTATGATATTATTTATACAATTTTACGACACATACCTTAGTATTATATTATTTATACATTTTTAGGACACATACTGTAGTATGATATTATTTATACATTTTTAGGACACATACTATAGTATGCAATTATTTTTACATTTTTAGGACACATACTATAGTATGATATTATTTATAAATTTTTAGGACACAATCTGTAGTATATTATTTTTACATTTTTTTGGACACATACTAAAGTATGATATTATTTATACATTTTTAGGACACATACTATAGTATGATATTATTTATACATTTTTAGGACACATACCTTAGTATGATATTATTTATACATTTTTAGGACACATACCTTAGTATGATATTATTTATACATTTTTAGGACACATATTATAGTATGCAATTATTTTTACATTTTTTAGGACAAATACTACAGTTTGATATTATTTATACATTTTTAGGACACATACTATAGTATGATATTATTTTTACATTTTTTGGACACATACTAAAGTATGATATTATTTATATATTTTTAGGACCAATACTATAGTATGATATTATTTATAAATTTTTAGGACACATACCTTAGTATGATATTATTTATATATTTTTAGGACACATACTGTAGTATGATATTATTTATACATTTTTAGGACACATACTATAGTAGGATATAATTTATACATTTTTAGGACACATACTATAGAATGATATTATTTTTACATTTTTTGGACACATACTAAAGTATGATATTATTTATACATTTTTAGGACACATACTATAGTATGATATTATTTGTACATTTTTAGGACACATACCTTAGTATGATATTATTTATAAATTTTTAGGACATATACCTTAGTATAATATTATTTATACATTTTTAGGACACATACAATAGTAAGATATTATTTGTACACTTTTAGGACACATACCTTAGTATGATATTATTTATACATTTTTAGGACACATACTATAGTATGATATTATTTGTACATTTTTTGGACACATACTAAAGTATGATATTATTTATACATTTTTAGGACACATACTATAGTATGATATTATTTATACATTTTTAGGACACATACCTTAGAATGATATTATTTATACATTTTTAGGACACATACCTTAGTATGATATTATTTGTACATTTTTAGGACACATAGTATAGTATGCAATTATTTTTACATTTTTTGGACACATACTAAAGTATGATATTATTTATACATTTTTAGGACATATACTATAGTATGATATTATTTAAACATTTTTAGGACACATACATTAGTATGATATTATTTATACATTTTTAGGACATATACTGTAGTATGATATTATTTATACATTTTTAGGACACATACTATAGTAGGATATAATTTATACATTTTTAGGACACATACTATAGTATGATATTATTTTTACATTTTTTGGACACATACTAAAGTATGATATTATTGATACATTTTTAGGACACATACTATAGTATGATATTATTTGTACATTTTTAGGACACATACCTTAGTATGATATTATTTATACATTTTTAGGACACATACATTAGTATTATATTATTTATACATTTTTAGGACAAATACTATAGTATGCAATTATTTTTGCATTTTTTAGGACACATACTAAAGTATGATATTATTTATACATTTTTAGGACACATACCTTAGTATGATATTATTTATACATTTTTAGGACACATACTATAGTATGATATTATTTATACATTTTTAGGACACATTCCTTAGTATGATATTATTTATACATTTTTAGGACACATACTGTAGTATGATATTATTTATACATTTTTAGGACACATACTATAGTATGAAATTATTTTTACATTTTTTAGGACACATACTATAGTATGATATAATTTATACATTTTTAGGACACATACTATAGTATGATATTATTTTTCCATTTTTTTGGACACATACTAAAGTATGATATTATTTATACATTTTTAGGACACATAATATAGTATGATATTATTTATACGTTTTTAGGACACATACCTTAGTATGATATTATTTATACATTTTTAGGACACATACCTTAGTATGATATTATTTATACATTTTTAGGACACATATTGTAGTATGATATTATTTATGAATTTTTAGGACACATACTATAGTATGCAATCATTTTTACATTTTTAGGACACATACTATAGTATTAAATAATTTATACATTTTTTGGACACATACTATAGCATGATATTATTTTTACATTTTTTGGACACATACTAAAGTGTGATTTTATTTATACATTTTTAGGACACATAATTTAGTATGATATTATTTATAATTTTTAAGACACATACCTTAGTATGATATTATTTATACATTTTTAGGACACATACCTTAGTATTATATTATTTATACATTTTTAGGACAAATACTATAGAATGCAATTATTTTTACATTTTTAGGACACATACTATAGTATGATATTATTTATACATTTTAGGACACATACTATAGTATGATATTATTTTTACATTTTTTGGACACGTACTAAAGTATGATATTATTTATATATTTTTAGGACACATACCTTAGTATTATATTATTTATACATTTTTAGGACAAATACTATAGAATGCAATTATTTTTACATTTTTAGGACACATACTATAGTATGATATTATTTATACATTTTTAGGACACATACTATAGTATGATATTATTTTTACATTTTTTGGACACATACTAAAGTATGATATTATTTATACATTTTTAGGACACATACCTTAGTATTATATTATTTATACATTTTTAGGACACATACTGTAGTATGATATTATTTATACATTTTTAGGACACATACTATAGTATGCAATTATTTTTACATTTTTAGGACACATACTATAGTATGATATTATTTATAAATTTTTAGGACACAATCTGTAGTATATTATTTTTACATTTTTTTGGACACATACTAAAGTATGATATTATTTATACATTTTTAGGACACATACTATAGTATGATATTATTTATACATTTTTAGGACACATACCTTAGTATGATATTATTTATACATTTTTAGGACACATACCTTAGTATGATATTATTTATACATTTTTAGGACACATATTATAGTATGCAATTATTTTTACATTTTTTAGGACAAATACTACAGTTTGATATTATTTATACATTTTTAGGACACATACTATAGTATGATATTATTTTTACATTTTTTGGACACATACTAAAGTATGATATTATTTATATATTTTTAGGACCAATACTATAGTATGATATTATTTATAAATTTTTAGGACACATACCTTAGTATGATATTATTTATATATTTTTAGGACACATACTGTAGTATGATATTATTTATACATTTTTAGGACACATACTATAGTAGGATATAATTTATACATTTTTAGGACACATACTATAGTATGATATTATTTTTACATTTTTTGGACACATACTAAAGTATGATATTATTTATACATTTTTAGGACACATACTATAGTATGATATTATTTGTACATTTTTAGGACACATACCTTAGTATGATATTATTTATAAATTTTTAGGACATATACCTTAGTATAATATTATTTATACATTTTTAGGACACATACAATAGTAAGATATTATTTGTACACTTTTAGGACACATACCTTAGTATGATATTATTTATACATTTTTAGGACACATACTATAGTATGATATTATTTGTACATTTTTTGGACACATACTAAAGTATGATATTATTTATACATTTTTAGGACACATACTATAGTATGATATTATTTATACATTTTTAGGACACATACCTTAGTATGATATTATTTATACATTTTTAGGACACATACCTTAGTATTATATTATTTATACATTTTTAGGACAAATACTATAGAATGCAATTATTTTTACATTTTTAGGACACATACTATAGTATGATATTATTTATACATTTTAGGACACATACTATAGTATGATATTATTTTTACATTTTTTGGACACGTACTAAAGTATGATATTATTTATATATTTTTAGGACACATAGTATAGTATGCAATTATTTTTACATTTTTTGGACACATACTAAAGTATGATATTATTTATACATTTTTAGGACATATACTATAGTATGATATTATTTAAACATTTTTAGGACACATACATTAGTATGATATTATTTATACATTTTTAGGACATATACTGTAGTATGATATTATTTATACATTTTTAGGACACATACTATAGTAGGATATAATTTATACATTTTTAGGACACATACTATAGTATGATATTATTTTTACATTTTTTGGACACATACTAAAGTATGATATTATTGATACATTTTTAGGACACATACTATAGTATGATATTATTTGTACATTTTTAGGACACATACCTTAGTATGATATTATTTATACATTTTTAGGACACATACATTAGTATTATATTATTTATACATTTTTAGGACAAATACTATAGTATGCAATTATTTTTGCATTTTTTAGGACACATACTAAAGTATGATATTATTTATACATTTTTAGGACACATACCTTAGTATGATATTATTTATACATTTTTAGGACACATACTATAGTATGATATTATTTATACATTTTTAGGACACATTCCTTAGTATGATATTATTGATACATTTTTAGGACACATACTGTAGTATGATATTATTTATACATTTTTAGGACACATACTATAGTATGAAATTATTTTTACATTTTTTAGGACACATACTATAGTATGATATAATTTATACATTTTTAGGACACATACTATAGTATGATATTATTTTTCCATTTTTTTGGACACATACTAAAGTATGATATTATTTATACATTTTTAGGACACATAATATAGTATGATATTATTTATACGTTTTTAGGACACATACCTTAGTATGATATTATTTATACATTTTTAGGACACATACCTTAGTATGATATTATTTATACATTTTTAGGACACATATTGTAGTATGATATTATTTATGAATTTTTAGGACACATACTATAGTATGCAATTATTTTTACATTTTTAGGACACATACTATAGTATTAAATAATTTATACATTTTTTGGACACATACTATAGCATGATATTATTTTTACATTTTTTGGACACATACTAAAGTGTGATTTTATTTATACATTTTTAGGACACATAATTTAGTATGATATTATTTATAATTTTTAAGACACATACCTTAGTATGATATTATTTATACATTTTTAGGACACATACCTTAGTATTATATTATTTATACATTTTTAGGACAAATACTATAGAATGCAATTATTTTTACATTTTTAGGACACATACTATAGTATGATATTATTTATACATTTTAGGACACATACTATAGTATGATATTATTTTTACATTTTTTGGACACGTACTAAAGTATGATATTATTTATATATTTTTAGGACACATACCTTAGTATTATATTATTTATACATTTTTAGGACACATACTGTAGTATGATATTATTTATACATTTTTAGGACACATACTATAGTATGCAATTATTTTTACATTTTTAGGACACATACTATAGTATGATATTATTTATAAATTTTTAGGACACATGATGTAGTGTGATATTATTTTTACATTTTTTTGGACACATACTAAAGTATGATATTATTTATACATTTTTAGGACACATACTATAGTATGATATTATTTATACATTTTTAGGACACATACCTTAGTATGATATTATTTATACATTTTTAGGACACATAGTATAGTATGCAATTATTTTTACATTTTTTAGGACAAATACTACAGTATGATATTATTTATACATTTTTAGGACACATACTATAGTATGATATTATTTTTACATTTTTTGGACACATACTAAAGTATGATATTATTTATACATTTTTAGGACCAATACTATAGTATGATAATATTTATAAATTTTTAGGGCACATACCTTAGTATGATATTATTTATACATTTTTAGGACACATACTGTAGTATGATATTATTTATACATTTTTAGGACACATACTATAGTAGGATATAATTTATACATTTTTAGGACACATACTATAGTATGATATTATTTTTACATTTTTTGGACACATACTAAAGTATGATATTATTTATACATTTTTAGGACACATACTATAGTATGATATTATTAGTACATTTTTAGGACACATACCTTAGTATGATATTTTTTATACATTTTTAGGACACATACCTTAGTATTATATTATTTATACATTTTTAGGACAAATACTATAGTATGCAATTATTTTTACATTTTTTAGGACACATACTATCGTATGATATTATTTATACATTTTTTGGACACATAGTATAGTTTGATATTATTTTTACATTTTTTGGACACATACTAAGGTATGATATTAATTATACATTTTTCGGACACATACTACAGTATGATATTATTTATACATTTTTAGGACACATACCTTAGTATGATATTATTTATACATTTTTAGGACACATACTATAGTATGATATTATTTATACATTTTTAGGACACATACCTTAGTATGATATTATTTATAGATTTTTAGGACACATACTGTAGTATGATATTATTTATACATTTTTAGGACACATACTATAGTATGAAATTATTTTTACATTTTTCAGGACACATACTATAGTATGATATAATTTATACATTTTTAGGACACATACTATAGTATGATATTATTTTTACATTTTTTTGGACACATACTAAAGTATGATATTATTTATACATTTTTAGGACACATAATATAGTATGATATTATTTATACGTTTTTAGGACACATACCTTAGTATGATATTATTTATACATTTTTAGGACACATACCTTAGTATGATATTATTTATACATTTTTAGGACACATACTGTAGTATGATATTATTTATACATTTTTAGGACACATACTATAGTAGGCAATTATTGTTACATTTTTAGGACACATACTATAGTAATAAATAATTTATACATTTTTAGGACACACACTATAGCATGATATTATTTTTACATTTTTTGGACACATACTAAAGTATGATTTTATTTATACATTTTAGGACACATAATATAGTATGATATTATTCATAATTTTTAAGACACATACCTTAGTATGATATTATTTATACATTTTTAGGACAAATACTATAGAATGATATTATTTATACATTTTTAGGACACATACTATAGTATGATGTTATTTTTACATTTTTAGGACACATACTATAGTATGATGTTATTTTTACATTTTTTGGACACATACTAAAGTATGATATTATTTATACATTTTTAGGACACATACCTTAGTATGATATTATTTATACGTTTTTAGGACACATACTGTAGTATGATATTATTTATACATTTTTAGGACACATACTATAGTATGCAATTATTTTTACATTTTTTAGGACACATACTAAAGTATGATATTATTTATACATTTTTAGGACACATACTATAGTATGATATTATTTATACATTTTTAGGACAAATACCTTAGTATGATATTATTTATACATTTTTAGGACACATAATATAGTATGATATTATTTATACATTTTAAGGACACATACCTTAGTATGATATTATTTATACATTTTTAGGACACATACTGTAGTATGATATTATTTATACATTTTTAGGACCCATACTATAGTATGCAATTATTTTTACATTTTTAGGACACATACTATAGTATGCAATTATTTTACATTTTTAGGACACATACTATAGCATGATATTATTTTTACATTTTTTGGACACATACTAAAGTATGATTTTATTTATACATTTTTAGGACACATAATTTAGTATGATATTATTTATAATTTTTAAGACACATACCTTAGTATGATATTATTTATACATTTTTAGGACACATACCTTAGTATTATATTATTTATACATTTTTAGGACAAATACTATAGAATGCAATTATTTTTACATTTTTAGGACACATACTATAGTATGATATTATTTATACATTTTTAGGACACATACTATAGTATGATATTATTTTTACATTTTTTGGACACATACTAAAGTATGATATTATTTATACATTTTTAGGACACATACCTTAGTATTATATTATTTATACATTTTTAGGACACATACTGTAGTATGATATTATTTATACATTTTTAGGACACATACTATAGTATGCAATTATTTTTACATTTTAAGGACACATACTATAGTATGATATTATTTATACATTTTTAGGACACATAGTATAGTATGCAATTATTTTTACATTTTTTAGGACAAATACTACAGTATGATATTATTTATACATTTTTAGGACACATACTATAGTATGATATTATTTTTACATTTTTTGGACACATACTAAAGTATGATATTATTTATACATTTTTAGGACCAATACTATAGTATGATATTATTTATAAATTTTTAGGGCACATACCTTAGTATGATATTATTTATACATTTTTAGGACACATACTGTAGTATGATATTATTTATACATTTTTAGGACACATACTATAGTAGGATATAATTTATACATTTTTAGGACCCATACTATAGTATGATATTATTTTTACATTTTTTGGACACATACTAAAGTATGATATTATTTATACATTTTTAGGACACATACTATAGTATGATATTATTTGTACATTTTTAGGACACATACCTTAGTATGATATTTTTTATACATTTTTAGGACACATACCTTAGTATTATATTATTTATACATTTTTAGGACAAATACTATAGTATGCAATTATTTTTACATTTTTTAGGACACATACTATAGTATGATATTATTTATACATTTTTTGGACACATAGTATAGTTTGATATTATTTTTACATTTTTTGGACACATACTAAAGTATGATATTAATTATACATTTTTAGGACACATACTACAGTATGATATTATTTATACATTTTTAGGACACATACCTTAGTATGATATTATTTATACATTTTTAGGACACATACTATAGTATGATATTTTTTATACATTTTTAGGACACATACCTTAGTATGAAATTATTTTTACATTTTCAGGACACATACTATAGTATGATATAATTTATACATTTTTAGGACACATACTATAGTATGATATTATTTTTACATTTTTTGGACACATACTAAAGTATGATATTATTTATACATTTTTAGGACACATAATATAGTATGATATTATTTATACGTTTTTAGGACACATACCTTAGTATGATATTATTTATACATTTTTAGGACACAGACCTTAGTATGATATTATTTATACATTTTTAGGACACATAATGTAGTATGATATTATTTATACATTTTTAGGACACATACTATAGTAGGCAATTATTGTTACATTTTTAGGACACATACTATTGTAATAAATAATTTATACATTTTTAGGACACACACTATAGCATGATATTATTTTTACATTTTTTGGACACATACTAAAGTATGATTTTATTTATACATTTTAGGACACATAATATAGTATGATATTATTCATAATTTTTAAGACACATACCTTAGTATGATATTATTTATAAATTTTTAGGACACATACCTTAGTATTATATTATTTATACATTTTTAGGACAAATACTATAGAATGCAATTATTTTTACATTTTTAGGACACATACTATAGTATGATATTATTTATACATTTTTAGGACACATACTATAGTATGATATTATTTTTACATTTTTTGGACACATACTAAAGTATGATATTATTTATACATTTTTAGGACACATACCTTAGTATGATATTATTTATACGTTTTTAGGACACATACTGTAGTATGATATTATTTATACATTTTAAGGACACATACCTTAGTATGATATTATGTATACATTTTTAGGACACATACTGTAGTATGATATTATTTATACTTTTTTAGGACACATACTATAGTATGCAATGATTTTTACATTTTTTAGGACACATACTATAGTATGATATTATTTATAAATTTTTAGGACACATTCTGTAGTATGATATTATTTTTACATTTTTTGACACATACTAAAGTATGATATTATTTATACATTTTTAGGACACATACTATAGTATGATATTATTTATACATTTTTAGGACACATACCTTAGTATGATATTATTTATACATTTTTAGGACACATAATATAGTATGATATTATTTATACATTTTAAGGACACATACCTTAGTATGATATTATTTATACATTTTTAGGACACATACTGTAGTATGATATTATTTATACATTTTTAGGACACATACTATAGTATGCAATTATTTTTACATTTTTAGGACACATACTATAGTATGCAATTATTTTACATTTTTAGGACACATACTAAAGTATGATATTATTTACACATTTTTAGGACACATAATATAGTATGATATTATTTATACATTTTTAGGACACATACCTTAGTATGATATTATTTATACATTTTTAGGACACATACCTTAGTATTATATTATTTATAAATTTTTAGGACAAATACTATAGTATGCAATTATTTTTACATTTTTTAGGACACATACTGTAGTATGATATTATTTATACATTTTTAGGACACATAATATAGTATGATATTATTTATACGTTTTTAGGACACATACCTTAGTATGATATTATTTATACATTTTTAGGACACATACCTTAGTATGATATTATTTATACATTTTTAGGACACATACTGTAGTATGATATTATTTATACATTTTTAGGACACATACTATAGTAGGCAATTATTGTTACATTTTTAGGACACATACTATAGTATTAAATAATTTATACATTTTTAGGACACACACTATAGCATGATATTATTTTTACATTTTTTGGACACATACTAAAGTATGATTTTATTTATACATTTTTAGGACACATAATATAGTATGATATTATTCATACTTTTTAAGACACATACCTTAGTATGATATTATTTATAATTTTTTAGGACACATACCTTAGTATTATATTATTTATACATTTTTAGGACAAATACTATAGAATGGAATTATTTTTACATTTTTAGGACACATACTATAGTATGATATTATTTATACATTTTTAGGACACATACTATAGTATGATATTATTTTTACATTTTTTGGACACATACTAAAGTATGATATTATTTATACATTTTTAGGACACATACCTTAGTATGATATTATTTATACATTTTTAGGACACATACTGTAGTATGATATTATTTATACATTTTTAGGACACATACTATAGTATGCAATTATTTTTACATTTTTTAGGACACATACTATAGTATGATATTATTTATAAATTTTTAGGACACATTCTGTAGTATGATATTATTTTTACATTTTTTGACACATACTAAAGTATTATATTATTTATACATTTTTAGGACACATACTATAGTATGATATTATTTATACATTTTTAGGACACATACCTTAGTATGATATTATTTATACATTTTTAGGACACATAATATAGTATGATATTATTTATACATTTTAAGGACACATACCTTAGTATGATATTATTTATACATTTTTAGGACACATACTGTAGTATGATATTATTTATACATTTTTAGGACACATACTATAGTAGGATATAATTTATACATTTTTAGGACCCATACTATAGTATGATATTATTTTTACATTTTTTGGACACATACTAAAGTATGATATTATTTATACATTTTTAGGACACATACTATAGTATGATATTATTTGTACATTTTTAGGACACATACCTTAGTATGATATTTTTTATACATTTTTAGGACACATACCTTAGTATGATATTATTTATACATTTTTAGGACACATACCTTAGTATTATATTATTTATAAATTTTTAGGACAAATACTATAGTATGCAATTATTTTTACATTTTTTAGGACACATACTGTAGTATGATATTATTTATACATTTTTAGGACACATAATATAGTATGATATTATTTATACGTTTTTAGGACACATACCTTAGTATGATATTATTTATACATTTTTAGGACACATACCTTAGTATGATATTATTTATACATTTTTAGGACACATACTGTAGTATGATATTATTTATACATTTTTAGGACACATACTATAGTAGGCAATTATTGTTACATTTTTAGGACACATACTATAGTATTAAATAATTTATACATTTTTAGGACACACACTATAGCATGATATTATTTTTACATTTTTTGGACACATACTAAAGTATGATTTTATTTATACATTTTTAGGACACATAATATAGTATGATATTATTCATACTTTTTAAGACACATACCTTAGTATGATATTATTTATAATTTTTTAGGACACATACCTTAGTATTATATTATTTATACATTTTTAGGACAAATACTATAGAATGGAATTATTTTTACATTTTTAGGACACATACTATAGTATGATATTATTTATACATTTTTAGGACACATACTATAGTATGATATTATTTTTACATTTTTTGGACACATACTAAAGTATGATATTATTTATACATTTTTAGGACACATACCTTAGTATGATATTATTTATACATTTTTAGGACACATACTGTAGTATGATATTATTTATACATTTTTAGGACACATACTATAGTATGCAATTATTTTTACATTTTTTAGGACACATACTATAGTATGATATTATTTATAAATTTTTAGGACACATTCTGTAGTATGATATTATTTTTACATTTTTTGACACATACTAAAGTATTATATTATTTATACATTTTTAGGACACATACTATAGTATGATATTATTTATACATTTTTAGGACACATACCTTAGTATGATATTATTTATACATTTTTAGGACACATAATATAGTATGATATTATTTATACATTTTAAGGACACATACCTTAGTATGATATTATTTATACATTTTTAGGACACATACTGTAGTATGATATTATTTATACATTTTTAGGACACATACTATAGTAGGATATAATTTATACATTTTTAGGACCCATACTATAGTATGATATTATTTTTACATTTTTTGGACACATACTAAAGTATGATATTATTTATACATTTTTAGGACACATACTATAGTATGATATTATTTGTACATTTTTAGGACACATACCTTAGTATGATATTTTTTATACATTTTTAGGACACATACCTTAGTATTATATTATTTATACATTTTTAGGACAAATACTATAGTATGCAATTATTTTTACATTTTTTAGGACACATACTATAGTATGATATTATTTATACATTTTTTGGACACATAGTATAGTTTGATATTATTTTTACATTTTTTGGACACATACTAAAGTATGATATTAATTATACATTTTTAGGACACATACTACAGTATGATATTATTTATACATTTTTAGGACACATACCTTAGTATGATATTATTTATACATTTTTAGGACACATACTATAGTATGATATTTTTTATACATTTTTAGGACACATACCTTAGTATGATATTATTTATACATTTTTAGGACACATACTGTAGTATGATATTATTTATACATTTTTAGGACACATACTATAGTATGAAATTATTTTTACATTTTCAGGACACATACTATAGTATGATATAATTTATACATTTTTAGGACACATACTATAGTATGATATTATTTTTACATTTTTTTGGACACATACTAAAGTATGATATTATTTATACATTTTTAGGACACATAATATAGTATGATATTATTTATAAGTTTTTAGGACACATACCTTAGTATGATATTATTTATACATTTTTAGGACACAGACCTTAGTATGATATTATTTATACATTTTTAGGACACATAATGTAGTATGATATTATTTATACATTTTTAGGACACATACTATAGTATGCAATTATTTTTACAGTTTTTAGGACACATACTATAGTATGATATTATTTATAAATTTTTAGGACACATTCTGTAGTATGATATTATTTTTACATTTTTTGACACATACTAAAGTATTATATTATTTATACATTTTTAGGACACATACTATAGTATGATATTATTTATACATTTTTAGGACACATACCTTTGTATGATATTATTTATAAATTTTTAGGACACATACTGTAGTATGATATTATTTATACATTTTTAGGACACATACTATAGTAGGATATAATTTATACATTTTTAGGACCCATACTATAGTATGATATTATTTTTACATTTTTTGGACACATACTAAAGTATGATATTATTTATACATTTTTAGGACACATACTATAGTCTGATATTATTTATACATTTTTAGGACACATACTGTAGTATGAAATTATTTATACATTTTTAGGACAAATACTATAGTATGCAATTATTTTTACATTTTTTAGGACACATACTATAGTATGATATTATTTATACATTTTTTGGACACATAGTATAGTTTGATATTATTTTTACATTTTTTGGACACATACTAAAGTATGATATTAATTATACATTTTTAGGACACATACTACAGTATGATATTATTTATACATTTTTAGGACACATACCTTAGTATGATATTATTTATACATTTTTAGGACACATACTATAGTATGATATTTTTTATACATTTTTAGGACACATACCTTAGTATGATATTATTTATACATTTTTAGGACACATACTGTAGTATGATATTATTTATACATTTTTAGGACACATACTATAGTATGAAATTATTTTTACATTTTCAGGACACATACTATAGTATGATATAATTTATACATTTTTAGGACACATACTATAGTATGATATTATTTTTACATTTTTTTGGACACATACTAAAGTATGATATTATTTATACATTTTTAGGACACATAATATAGTATGATATTATTTATAAGTTTTTAGGACACATACCTTAGTATGATATTATTTATACATTTTTAGGACACAGACCTTAGTATGATATTATTTATACATTTTTAGGACACATAATGTAGTATGATATTATTTATACATTTTTAGGACACATACTATAGTAGGCAATTATTGTTACATTTTTAGGACACATACTATAGTAATAAATAATTTATACATTTTTAGGACACACACTATAGCATGATATTATTTTTACATTTTTTGGACACATACTAAAGTATGATTTTATTTATACATTTTAGGACACATAATATAGTATGATATTATTCATAATTTTTAAGACACATACCTTAGTATGATATTATTTATAAATTTTTAGGACACATACCTTAGTATTATATTATTTATACATTTTTAGGACAAATACTATAGAATGCAATTATTTTTACATTTTTAGGACACATACTATAGTATGATAATATTTATACATTTTTAGGACACATACTATAGTATGATATTATTTTTACATTTTTTGGACACATACTAAAGTATGATATTATTTATACATTTTTAGGACACATACCTTAGTATGATATTATTTATACGTTTTTAGGACACATACTGTAGTATGATATTATTTATACATTTTTAGGACACATACTATAGTATGCAATGATTTTTACATTTTTTAGGACACATACTATAGTATGATATTATTTATAAATTTTTAGGACACATTCTGTAGTATGATATTATTTTTACATTTTTTGACACATACTAAAGTATGATATTATTTATACATTTTTAGGACACATACTATAGTATGATATTATTTATACATTTTTAGGACACATACCTTAGTATGATATTATTTATACATTTTTAGGACACATAATATAGTATGATATTATTTATACATTTTAAGGACACATACCTTAGTATGATATTATGTATACATTTTTAGGACACATACTGTAGTATGATATTATTTATACATTTTTAGGACACATACTATAGTATGCAATTATTTTTACATTTTTAGGACACATACTATAGTATGCAATTATTTTACATTTTTAGGACACATACTAAAGTATGATATTATTTACACATTTTTAGGACACATAATATAGTATGATATTATTTATACATTTTTAGGACACATACCTTAGTATGATATTATTTATAAATTTTTAGGACACATACCTTAGTATTATATTGTTTATAAATTTTTAGGACAAATACTATAGTATGCAATTATTTTTACATTTTTTAGGACACATACTGTAGTATGATATTATTTATACATTTTTAGGACACATAATATAGTATGATATTATTTATACGTTTTTAGGACACATACCTTAGTATGATATTATTTATACATTTTTAGGACACATACCTTAGTATGATATTATTTATACATTTTTAGGACACATACTGTAGTATGATATTATTTATACATTTTTAGGACACATACTATAGTAGGCAATTATTGTTACATTTTTAGGACACATACTATAGTATTAAATAATTTATACATTTTTAGGACACATACTATAGCATGATATTATTTTTACATTTTTTGGACACATACTAAAGTATGATTTTATTTATACATTTTTAGGACACATAATATAGTATGATATTATTCATAATTTTTAAGACACATACCTTAGTATGATATTATTTATAATTTTTTAGGACACATACCTTAGTATTATATTATTTATACATTTTTAGGACAAATACTATAGAATGGAATTATTTTTACATTTTTAGGACACATACTATAGTATGATATTATTTATACATTTTTAGGACACATACTATAGTATGATATTATTTTTACATTTTTTGGACACATACTAAAGTATGATATTATTTATACATTTTTAGGACACATACCTTAGTATGATATTATTTATACATTTTTAGGACACATACTGTAGTATGATATTATTTATACATTTTTAGGACACATACTATAGTATGCAATTATTTTTACATTTTTTAGGACACATACTATAGTATGATATTATTTATAAATTTTTAGGACACATTCTGTAGTATGATATTATTTTTACATTTTTTGACACATACTAAAGTATTATATTATTTATACATTTTTAGGACACATACTATAGTATGATATTATTTATACATTTTTAGGACACATACCTTAGTATGATATTATTTATACATTTTTAGGACACATAATATAGTATGATATTATTTATACATTTTAAGGACACATACCTTAGTATGATATTATTTATACATTTTTAGGACACATACTGTAGTATGATATTATTTATACATTTTTAGGACACATACTATAGTATGCAATTATTTTTACATTTTTAGGACACATACTATAGTATGCAATTATTTTTACATTTTTAGGACACATACTAAAGTATGATATTATTTACACATTTTAGGACACATAATATAGTATGATATTATTTATACATTTTTAGGACACATACCTTAGTATGATATTATTTATACATTTTTAGGACACATACCTTAGTATTATATTATTTATAAATTTTTAGGACAAATACTATAGTATGCAATTATTTTTACATTTTTTAGGACACATACTGTAGTATGATATTATTTATACATTTTTAGGACACATACTATAGTATGATATTATTTATACATTTTTTGGACACATACTAAAGCATGATATTATTTATACATTTTTAGGACACATACTGTAGTATGATATTATTTATACATTTTTAGGACACATACTAAAGTATGCAATTATTTTTACATTTTTTAGGACATATACTATAGTATGATATTATTTATACATTTTTAGGACACATACTATAGTATGATATTATTTTTACATTTTTTGGACACATACTAAAGTATGATATTATTTATACATTTTTAGGACACATACTATAGTATGATATTATTTATACATTTTTAGGACACATACCTTAGTAATATATTATTTATACATTTTTAGGACACATACTGTAGTATGATATTATTTATACATTTTTAGGACACATACTACAGTAGGATATAATTTATACATTTTTAGGACATATACTAGTATGATATTATTTTTACATTTTTTGGACACATACTAAAGTATGATATTATTTATACATTTTTTGGACACATACTATAGTATGATATTATTTATACATTTTTAGGACACATACCTTAGTATGATATTATTTATACATTTTTAGGACACATACTGTATTATGATATTATTTATACATTTTTAGGACACATACTATAGTATGAAATTATTTTTACATTTTTTAGGACACATACTATAGTATGATATAATTTATACATTTTTAGGACACATACTATAGTATGATATTATTTTTACATTTTTTAGGACACATACATTAGTATGATATTATTTATACATTTTTAGGACACATACCTTAGTATTATATTATTTATACATTTTAGGACACAACCCTTAGTATTATATTATTTATACATTTTTAGGAAACATACGTTAGTATGATATTATTTATACATTTTTAGGACACATACCTTAGTATTATATTATTTATACATTTTTAGGACAAATACTATAGTATGCAATTATTTTTACATTTTTTAGGACACATACTATAGTATGATATTATTTATACGTTTTTAGGACACATACTATAGTATGATATTATTTATACATTTTTAGGACACATACTGTAGTATGATATTATTTATACATTTTTAGGACACATACTACAGTAGGATATAATTTATACATTTTTAGGACATATACTAGTATGATATTATTTTTACATTTTTTGGACACATACTAAAGTATGATATTATTTATACATTTTTTGGACACATACTATAGTATGATATTATTTGTACTTTTTAGGACACATACCTTAGTATTATATTATTTATTCATTTTTTGGACAAATACTATAGTATGCAATTATTTTTGCATTTTTTAGGACACATATTAAAGTATGATATTATTTATACATTTTTAGGACACATTCTACAGTATGATATTATTTATACATTTTTAGGACACATACCTTAGTATGATATTATTTATACATTTTTAGGACACATACTATAGTATGATATTATTTATACATTTTTAGGACACATACCTTAGTATGATATTATTTATACATTTTTAGGACACATACTGTATTATGATATTATTTATACATTTTTAGGACACATACTATAGTATGAAATTATTTTTACATTTTTTAGGACACATACTATAGTATGATATAATTTATACATTTTTAGGACACATACTATAGTATGATATTATTTTTACATTTTTTAGGACACATACATTAGTATGATATTATTTATACATTTTTAGGACACATACCTTAGTATTATATTATTTATACATTTTAGGACACAACCCTTAGTATGATATTATTTATACATTTTTAGGACACATACCTTAGTATTATATTATTTATACATTTTTAGGACAAATACTATAGTATGCAATTATTTTTACATTTTTTAGGACACATACTATAGTATGATGTTATTTATACGTTTTTAGGACACATACTATAGTATGATATTATTTTTACATTTTTAGGACACATACCTTAGTATGATATTATTCATACATTTTTAGGACACATACTATAGTATGCAATTATTTTTACATTTTTAGGACACATACTATAGTATGATATTATTTATACATTTTTAGGACACATACCTTAGTATGATATTATTTATACATTTTTAGGACACATACCTTAGTATTATATTATTTATACATTTTTAGGAAACATACGTTAGTATGATATTATTTATACATTTTTAGGACACATACCTTAGTATTATATTATTTATACATTTTTAGGACAAATACTATAGTATGCAATTATTTTTACATTTTTTAGGACACATACTATAGTATGATATTATTTATACGTTTTTAGGACACATACTATAGTATGATATTATTTATACATTTTTAGGACACATACCTTAGTATGATATTATTTATACATTTTTAGGACACATACTATAGTATGCAATTATTTTTACATTTTTAGGACACATACTGTAGTATGATATTATTTATACATTTTTAGGACACATACCTTAGTATGATATTATTTATACATTTTTAGGACACATACTGTAGTATGATATTATTTATACATTTTAGGACACATACTATAGTATGCAATTATTTTTACATTTTTTAGGACATATACTATAGTAAGATATTATTTATACATTTTTAGGACACATACTATAGTATGATATTATTTGTACATTTTTTGGACACATACTAAAGTATGATATTATTTATACATTTTTAGGACACATACTATAGTATGATATTATTTATACATTTTTAGGACACATACCTTAGTATGATATTATTTATACATTTTTAGGACACATACCTTAGTATGATATTATTTATACATTTTTAGGACACATAGTATAGTATGCAAATATTTTTACATTTTTTAGGACACATACTACAGTATGATATTATTTATACATTTTTAGGACACATACTATAGTATGATATTATTTTTACATTTTTTGGACACATACTAATGTATGATATTATTTATACATTTTTAGGACACATACTATAGTATGATATTATTTATACATTTTTAGGACACATACCTTAGTATAATATTATTTATACATTTTTAGGACACATACTATAGTATGATATTATTTGTACATTTTTAGGACACATACCTTAATAAGATATTATTTATACATTTTTAGGACACATACTATAGTATGATATTATTTGTACATTTTTTGGACACATACTAAAGTTTGATATTATTTATACATTTTTAGGACACATACTATAGTATGATATTATTTATACATTTTTAGGACACATACCTTAGTATGATATTATTTATACATTTTTAGGACACATAGTATAGTATGCAATTATTTTTACATTTTTTAGGACACATACCTTAGTATGATATTATTTATACATTTTTAGGACACATAATATAGTATGATATTATTTATACATTTTTAGGACACATACCTTAGTATGATATTATTTATACATTTTTAGGACACATACTGTAGTATGATATTATTTATACATTTTTAGGACACATACTATAGTATGATATTATTTATACATTTTTTGGACACATACTAAAGTATGATATTATTTATACATTTTTAGGACACATACTGTAGTATGATATTATTTATACATTTTTAGGACACATACTAAAGTATGCAATTATTTTTACATTTTTTAGGACATATACTATAGTATGATATTATTTATACATTTTTAGGACACATACTTTAGTATGATATTATTTTTACATTTTTTGGACACATACTAAAGTATGATATTATTTATACATTTTTAGGACACATACTATAGTATGATATTATTTATACATTTTTAGGACACATACCTTAGTATGATATTATTTATACATTTTTAGGACACATACTGTAGTATGATATTATTTATACATTTTTAGGACACATACTACAGTAGGATATAATTTATACATTTTAGGACACATACTAGTATGATATTATTTTTACATTTTTTGGACACATACTAAAGTATGATATTATTTATACATTTTTAGGACACATACTATAGTATGATATTATTTGTACTTTTTAGGACACGTACCTTAGTATGATATTATTTATACATTTTTAGGACACATACCTTAGTATTATATTATTTATACATTTTTAGGACAAATACTATAGTATGCAATTATTTTTGCATTTTTTAGGACACATATTAAAGTATGATATTATTTATACATTTTTAGGACACATTCTACAGTATGATATTATTTATACATTTTTAGGACACATACCTTAGTATGATATTATTTATACATTTTTAGGACACATACTATAGTATGATATTATTTATACATTTTTAGGACACATACCTTAGTATGATATTATTTATACATTTTTAGGACACATACTGTAGTATGATATTATTTATACATTTTTAGGACACATACTATAGTATGAAATTATTTTTACATTTTTTAGGACACATACTATAGTATGATATAATTTATACATTTTTAGGACACATACTGTAGTATGATATTATTTTTACATTTTTTAGGACACATACATTAGTATGATATTATTTATACATTTTTAGGACACATACCTTAGTATTATATTATTTATACATTTTAGGACACAACCCTTAGTATGATATTATTTATACATTTTTAGGACACATAACTTAGTATTATATTATTTATACATTTTTAGGACAAATACTATAGTATGCAATTATTTTTACATTTTTTAAGACACATACTATAGTATGATGTTATTTATACGTTTTTAGGACACATACTATAGTATGATATTATTTTTACATTTTTAGGACACATACCTTAGTATGATATTATTTATACATTTTTAGGACACATACTATAGTATGCAATTATTTTTACATTTTTAGGACACATACTATAGTATGATATTATTTATACATTTTTAGGACACATACCTTAGTATGATATTATTTATACATTTTTAGGACACATACCTTAGTATTATATTATTTATACATTTTTAGGAAACATACCTTAGTATGATATTATTTATACATTTTTAGGACACATACCTTAGTATTATATTATTTATACATTTTTAGGACACATAGTATAGTATGCAATTATTTTTACATTTTTAGGACACATACTATAGTATGATATTATTTATACATTTTTAGGACACATACCTTAGTATGATATTATTTATACATTTTTAGGACACATACCTTAGTATGATATTATTTATACATTTTTAGGACACATACTGTAGTATGATATTATTTATACATTTTTAGGACACATACTACAGTAGGATATAATTTATACATTTTAGGACACATACTAGTATGATATTATTTTTACATTTTTTGGACACATACTAAAGTATGATATTATTTATACATTTTTAGGACACATACTATAGTATGATATTATTTGTACTTTTTAGGACACGTACCTTAGTATGATATTATTTATACATTTTTAGGACACATACCTTAGTATTATATTATTTATACATTTTTAGGACAAATACTATAGTATGCAATTATTTTTGCATTTTTTAGGACACATATTAAAGTATGATATTATTTATACATTTTTAGGACACATTCTACAGTATGATATTATTTATACATTTTTAGGACACATACCTTAGTATGATATTATTTATACATTTTTAGGACACATACTATAGTATGATATTATTTATACATTTTTAGGACACATACCTTAGTATGATATTATTTATACATTTTTAGGACACATACTGTAGTATGATATTATTTATACATTTTTAGGACACATACTATAGTATGAAATTGTTTTTACATTTTTTAGGACACATACTATAGTATGATATAATTTATACATTTTTAGGACACATACTGTAGTATGATATTATTTTTACATTTTTTAGGACACATACATTAGTATGATATTATTTATACATTTTTAGGACACATACCTTAGTATTATATTATTTATACATTTTAGGACACAACCCTTAGTATGATATTATTTATACATTTTTAGGACACATAACTTAGTATTATATTATTTATACATTTTTAGGACACATACTATAGTATGATATTATTTATACATTTTTAGGACACATACTATAGTATGAAATTATTTTTACATTTTTTAGGACACATACTATAGTATGATATAATTTATACATTTTTAGGACACATACTGTAGTATGATATTATTTTTACATTTTTTAGGACACATACATTAGTATGATATTATTTATACATTTTTAGGACACATACTACAGTATGATATTATTTATACATTTTTAGGACACATACTGTAGTATGATATTATTTATACATTTTTAGGACACATACTATAGTATGAAATTATTTTTACATTTTTTAGGACACATACTATAGTATGATATAATTTATACATTTTTAGGACACATACTGTAGTATGATATTATTTTTACATTTTTTAGGACACATACATTAGTATGATATTATTTATACATTTTTAGGACACATACCTTAGTATTATATTATTTATACATTTTAGGACACAACCCTTAGTATGATATTATTTATACATTTTTAGGACACATAACTTAGTATTATATTATTTATACATTTTTAGGACACATACTATAGTATGATATTATTTATACATTTTTAGGACACATACTATAGTATGAAATTATTTTTACATTTTTTAGGACACATACTATAGTATGATATAATTTATACATTTTTAGGACACATACTGTAGTATGATATTATTTTTACATTTTTTAGGACACATACATTAGTATGATATTATTTATACATTTTTAGGACACATACTACAGTATGATATTATTTATACATTTTTAGGACACATACTGTAGTATGATATTATTTATACATTTTTAGGACACATACTATAGTATGAAATTATTTTTACATTTTTTAGGACACATACTATAGTATGATATAATTTATACATTTTTAGGACACATACTGTAGTATGATATTATTTTTACATTTTTTAGGACACATACATTAGTATGATATTATTTATACATTTTTAGGACACATACCTTAGTATTATATTATTTATACATTTTAGGACACAACCCTTAGTATGATATTATTTATACATTTTTAGGACACATAACTTAGTATTATATTATTTATACATTTTTGGACAAATACTATAGTATGCAATTATTTTTACATTTTTTAGGACACATACTATAGTATGATGTTATTTATACGTTTTTAGGACACATACTATAGTATGATATTATTTTTACATTTTTAGGACACATACCTTAGTATGATATTATTTATACATTTTTAGGACACATACTATAGTATGCAATTATTTTTACATTTTTAGGACACATACTATAGTATGATATTATTTATACATTTTTAGGACACATACCTTAGTATGATATTATTTATACATTTTTAGGACACATACCTTAGTATTATATTATTTATACATTTTTAGGAAACATACCTTAGTATGATATTATTTATACATTTTTAGGACACATACCTTAGTATTATATTATTTATACATTTTTAGGACACATAGTATAGTATGCAATTATTTTTACATTTTTAGGACACATACTATAGTATGATATTATTTATACATTTTTAGGACACATACCTTAGTATGATATTATTTATACATTTTTAGGACACATACTATAGTATGCAATTATTTTTACATTTTTAGGACACATACTATAGTATGATATTATTTATACATTTTTAGGACACATACCTTAGTATGATATTATTTATACATTTTTAGGACACATACTGTAGTATGATATTATTTATACATTTTAGGACACATACTATAGTATGCAATTATTTTTACATTTTTTAGGACATATACTATAGTAAGATATTATTTATACATTTTTAGGACACATACTATAGTATGATATTATTTGTACATTTTTTGGACACATACTAAAGTATGATATTATTTATACATTTTTAGGACACATACTATAGTATGATATTATTTATACATTTTTAGGACACATACCTTAGTATGATATTATTTATACATTTTTAGGACACATACTTTAGTATGATATTATTTATACATTTTTAGGACACATAGTATAGTATGCAATTATTTTTACATTTTTTAGGACACATACTACAGTATGATATTATTTATACATTTTTAGGACACATACTATAGTATGATATTATTTTTACATTTTTTGGACACATACTAAAGTATGATATTATTTATACATTTTTAGGACACATACTATAGTATAATATTATTTATACATTTTTAGGACACATACCTTAGTATAATATTATTTATACATTTTTAGGACACATACTATAGTATGATATTATTTGTACATTTTTAGGACACATACCTTAGTACGATATTATTTATACATTTTTAGGACACATACGTATGATATTATTTTTACATTTTTTGGACACATACTAAAGTTTGATATTATTTATACATTTTTAGGACACATACTATAGTATGATATTATTTATACATTTTTAGGACACATACCTTAGTATGATATTATTTATACATTTTTAGGACACATACCTTAGTATGATATTATTTATACATTTTTAGGACACATAGTATAGTATGCAATTATTTTTACATTTTTTAGGACACATACTACAGTATGATATTATTTATACATTTTTAGGACACATAATATAATATGATATTATTTTTAAATTTTTTGGACACATACTAAAGTATGATATTATTTATACATTTTTAGGACACATACTATAGTATGATATTTTTTATACATTTTTAGGACACATACCTTAGTATGATATTATTTATACATTTTTAGGACACATACTGTAGTATGATATTATTTATACATTTTTAGGACACATACTATAGTAGGATATAATTTATACATTTTTAGGACACATACTATAGTATGATATTATTTTTACATTTTTTGGACACATACTAAAGTATGATATTATTTATACATTTTTAGGACACATACTATAGTATGATATTATTTGTTCATTTTTAGGACACATACCTTAGTATGATATTATTTATACATTTTTAGGACACATACATTAGTATTATATTATTTATACATTTTTAGGACAAATACTATAGTATGCAATTATTTTTGCATTTTTTAGGACACATACTAAAGTATGATATTATTTATACATTTTTAGGACACATACTATAGTATGATATTATTTATACATTTTTAGGACACATACCTTAGTATGATATTATTTGTACATTTTTAGGACACATACTGTAGTATGATATTATTTATACATTTTTAGGACACATACTACAGTAGGATATAATTTATACATTTTTAGGACACATACTAGTATGATATTATTTTTACATTTTTTGGACACATACTAAAGTATGATATTATTTATACATTTTTAGGACACATACTATAGTATGATATTATTTGTACTTTTTAGGACACGTACCTTAGTATGATATTATTTATACATTTTTAGGACACATACCTTAGTATTATATTATTTATACATTTTTAGGACAAATACTATAGTATGCAATTATTTTTGCATTTTTTAGGACACATATTAAAGTATGATATTATTTATACATTTTTAGGACACATTCTACAGTATGATATTATTTATACATTTTTAGGACACATACCTTAGTATGATATTATTTATACATTTTTAGGACACATACTATAGTATGATATTATTTATACATTTTTAGGACACATACTATAGTATGAAATTATTTTTACATTTTTTAGGACACATACTATAGTATGATATAATTTATACATTTTTAGGACACATACCTTAGTATTATATTATTTATACATTTTAGGACACAACCCTTAGTATGATATTATTTATACATTTTTAGGACACATACCTTAGTATTATATTATTTATACATTTTTAGGACACATACTATAGTATAATATTATTTATACATTTTTAGGACACATACCTTAGTATAATATTATTTATACATTTTTAGGACACATACTATAGTATGATATTATTTGTACATTTTTAGGACACATACCTTAGTACGATATTATTTATACATTTTTAGGACACATACTATAGTATGATATTATTTTTACATTTTTTGGACACATACTAAAGTTTGATATTATTTATACATTTTTAGGACACATACTATAGTATGATATTATTTGTACATTTTTTGGACACATACTAAAGTATGATATTATTTATACATTTTTAGGACACATACTATAGTATGATATTATTTATACATTTTTAGGACACATACCTTAGTATGATATTATTTATACATTTTTAGGACACATACTTTAGTATGATATTATTTATACATTTTTAGGACACATAGTATAGTATGCAATTATTTTTACATTTTTTAGGACACATACTACAGTATGATATTATTTATACATTTTTAGGACACATACTATAGTATGATATTATTTTTACATTTTTTGGACACATACTAAAGTATGATATTATTTATACATTTTTAGGACACATACTATAGTATAATATTATTTATACATTTTTAGGACACATACCTTAGTATAATATTATTTATACATTTTTAGGACACATACTATAGTATGATATTATTTGTACATTTTTAGGACACATACCTTAGTACGATATTATTTATACATTTTTAGGACACATACTATAGTATGATATTATTTTTACATTTTTTGGACACATACTAAAGTTTGATATTATTTATACATTTTTAGGACACATACTATAGTATGATATTATTTATACATTTTTAGGACACATACCTTAGTATGATATTATTTATACATTTTTAGGACACATACCTTAGTATGATATTATTTATACATTTTTAGGACACATAGTATAGTATGCAATTATTTTTACATTTTTTAGGACACATACTACAGTATGATATTATTTATACATTTTTAGGACACATAATATAATATGATATTATTTTTAAATTTTTTGGACACATACTAAAGTATGATATTATTTATACATTTTTAGGACACATACTATAGTATGATATTTTTTATACATTTTTAGGACACATACCTTAGTATGATATTATTTATACATTTTTAGGACACATACTGTAATATGATATTATTTATACATTTTTAGGACACATACTATAGTAGGATATAATTTATACATTTTTAGGACACATACTATAGTATGATATTATTTTTACATTTTTTGGACACATACTAAAGTATGATATTATTTATACATTTTTAGGACACATACTATAGTATGATATTATTTGTTCATTTTTAGGACACATACCTTAGTATGATATTATTTATACATTTTTAGGACACATACATTAGTATTATATTATTTATACATTTTTAGGACAAATACTATAGTATGCAATTATTTTTGCATTTTTTAGGACACATACTAAAGTATGATATTATTTATACATTTTTAGGACACATACTATAGTATGATATTATTTATACATTTTTAGGACACATACCTTAGTATGATATTATTTATACATTTTTAGGACACATACTATAGTATGCAATTATTTTTACATTTTTAGGACACATACTATAGTATGATATTATTTATACATTTTTAGGACACATACCTTAGTATGATATTATTTATACATTTTTAGGACACATACTGTAGTATGATATTATTTATACATTTTAGGACACATACTATAGTATGCAATTATTTTTACATTTTTTAGGACATATACTATAGTAAGATATTATTTATACATTTTTAGGACACATACTATAGTATGATATTATTTGTACATTTTTTGGACACATACTAAAGTATGATATTATTTATACATTTTTAGGACACATACTATAGTATGATATTATTTATACATTTTTAGGACACATACCTTAGTATGATATTATTTATACATTTTTAGGACACATACTTTAGTATGATATTATTTATACATTTTTAGGACACATAGTATAGTATGCAATTATTTTTAAATTTTTTAGGACACATACTACAGTATGATATTATTTATACATTTTTAGGACACATACTATAGTATGATATTATTTTTACATTTTTTGGACACATACTAAAGTATGATATTATTTATACATTTTTAGGACACATACTATAGTATAATATTATTTATACATTTTTAGGACACATACCTTAGTATAATATTATTTATACATTTTTAGGACACATACTATAGTATGATATTATTTGTACATTTTTAGGACACATACCTTAGTACGATATTATTTATACATTTTTAGGACACATACTATAGTATGATATTATTTTTACATTTTTTGGACACATACTAAAGTTTGATATTATTTATACATTTTTAGGACACATACTATAGTATGATATTATTTATACATTTTTAGGACACATACCTTAGTATGATATTATTTATACATTTTTAGGACACATACCTTAGTATGATATTATTTATACATTTTTAGGACACATAGTATAGTATGCAATTATTTTTACATTTTTTAGGACACATACTAAAGTTTGATATTATTTATACATTTTTAGGACACATACTATAGTATGATATTATTTATACATTTTTAGGACACATACCTTAGTATGATATTATTTATACATTTTTAGGACACATACTGTAGTATGATATTATTTATACATTTTTAGGACACATACTATAGTATGATATTTTTTATACATTTTTAGGACACATACCTTAGTATGATATTATTTATACATTTTTAGGACACATACTGTAGTATGATATTATTTATACATTTTTAGGACACATACTATAGTAGGATATAATTTATACATTTTTAGGACACATACTATAGTATGATATTATTTATACATTTTTAGGACACATACTATAGTATGATATTATTTGTTCATTTTTAGGACACATACCTTAGTATGATATTATTTATACATTTTTAGGACACATACATTAGTATTATATTATTTATACATTTTTAGGACAAATACTATAGTATGCAATTATTTTTGCATTTTTTAGGACACATACTAAAGTATGATATTATTTATACATTTTTAGGACACATACTATAGTATGATATTATTTATACATTTTTAGGACACCTACCTTAGTATGATATTATTTGTACATTTTTAGGACACATACTGTAGTATGATATTATTTATACATTTTTAGGACACATACTACAGTAGGATATAATTTATACATTTTTAGGACACATACTAGTATGATATTATTTTTACATTTTTTGGACACATACTAAAGTATGATATTATTTATACATTTTTAGGACACATACTATAGTATGATATTATTTGTACTTTTTAGGACACGTACCTTAGTATGATATTATTTATACATTTTTAGGACACATACCTTAGTATTATATTATTTATACATTTTTAGGACAAATACTATAGTATGCAATTATTTTTGCATTTTTTAGGACACATATTAAAGTATGATATTATTTATACATTTTTAGGACACATTCTACAGTATGATATTATTTATACATTTTTAGGACACATACCTTAGTATGATATTATTTATACATTTTTAGGACACATACTATAGTATGATATTATTTATACATTTTTAGGACACATACTATAGTATGAAATTATTTTTACATTTTTTAGGACACATACTATAGTATGATATAATTTATACATTTTTAGGACACATACTGTAGTATGATATTATTTTTACATTTTTTAGGACACATACATTAGTATGATATTATTTATACATTTTTAGGACACATACCTTAGTATTATATTATTTATACATTTTAGGACACAACCCTTAGTATGATATTATTTATACATTTTTAGGACACATACCTTAGTATTATATTATTTATACATTTTTAGGACACATACTATAGTATAATATTATTTATACATTTTTAGGACACATACCTTAGTATAATATTATTTATACATTTTTAGGACACATACTATAGTATGATATTATTTGTACATTTTTAGGACACATACCTTAGTACGATATTATTTATACATTTTTAGGACACATACTATAGTATGATATTATTTTTACATTTTTTGGACACATACTAAAGTTTGATATTATTTATACATTTTTAGGACACATACTATAGTATGATATTATTTGTACATTTTTTGGACACATACTAAAGTATGATATTATTTATACATTTTTAGGACACATACTATAGTATGATATTATTTATACATTTTTAGGACACATACCTTAGTATGATATTATTTATACATTTTTAGGACACATACTTTAGTATGATATTATTTATACATTTTTAGGACACATAGTATAGTATGCAATTATTTTTACATTTTTTAGGACACATACTACAGTATGATATTATTTATACATTTTTAGGACACATACTATAGTATGATATTATTTTTACATTTTTTGGACACATACTAAAGTATGATATTATTTATACATTTTTAGGACACATACTATAGTATAATATTATTTATACATTTTTAGGACACATACCTTAGTATAATATTATTTATACATTTTTAGGACACATACTATAGTATGATATTATTTGTACATTTTTAGGACACATACCTTAGTACGATATTATTTATACATTTTTAGGACACATACTATAGTATGATATTATTTTTACATTTTTTGGACACATACTAAAGTTTGATATTATTTATACATTTTTAGGACACATACTATAGTATGATATTATTTATACATTTTTAGGACACATACCTTAGTATGATATTATTTATACATTTTTAGGACACATACCTTAGTATGATATTATTTATACATTTTTAGGACACATAGTATAGTATGCAATTATTTTTACATTTTTTAGGACACATACTACAGTATGATATTATTTATACATTTTTAGGACACATAATATAATATGATATTATTTTTAAATTTTTTGGACGCATACTAAAGTATGATATTATTTATACATTTTTAGGACACATACTATAGTATGATATTTTTTATACATTTTTAGGACACATACCTTAGTATGATATTATTTATACATTTTTAGGACACATACTGTAGTATGATATTATTTATACATTTTTAGGACACATACTATAGTAGGATATAATTTATACATTTTTAGGACACATACTATAGTATGATATTATTTTTACATTTTTTGGACACATACTAAAGTATGATATTATTTATACATTTTTAGGACACATACTATAGTATGATATTATTTGTTCATTTTTAGGACACATACCTTAGTATGATATTATTTATACATTTTTAGGACACATACATTAGTATTATATTATTTATACATTTTTAGGACAAATACTATAGTATGCAATTATTTTTGCATTTTTTAGGACACATACTAAAGTATGATATTATTTATACATTTTTAGGACACATACTATAGTATGATATTATTTATACATTTTTAGGACACATACCTTAGTATGATATTATTTGTACATTTTTAGGACACATACTGTAGTATGATATTATTTATACATTTTTAGGACACATACTACAGTAGGATATAATTTATACATTTTTAGGACACATACTAGTATGATATTATTTTTACATTTTTTGGACACATACTAAAGTATGATATTATTTATACATTTTTAGGACACATGCTATAGTATGATATTATTTGTACTTTTTAGGACACGTACCTTAGTATGATATTATTTATACATTTTTAGGACACATACCTTAGTATTATATTATTTATACATTTTTAGGACAAATACTATAGTATGCAATTATTTTTGCATTTTTTAGGACACATATTAAAGTATGATATTATTTATACATTTTTAGGACACATTCTACAGTATGATATTATTTATACATTTTTAGGACACATACCTTAGTATGATATTATTTATACATTTTTAGGACACATACTATAGTATGATATTATTTATACATTTTTAGGACACATACTATAGTATGAAATTATTTTTACATTTTTTAGGACACATACTATAGTGTGATATAATTTATACATTTTTAGGACACATACTGTAGTATGATATTATTTTTACATTTTTTAGGACACATACATTAGTATGATATTATTTATACATTTTTAGGACACATACCTTAGTATTATATTATTTATACATTTTAGGACACAACCCTTAGTATGATATTATTTATACATTTTTAGGACACATACCTTAGTATTATATTATTTATACATTTTTAGGACACATACTATAGTATAATATTATTTATACATTTTTAGGACACATACCTTAGTATAATATTATTTATACATTTTTAGGACACATACTATAGTATGATATTATTTGTACATTTTTAGGACACATACCTTAGTACGATATTATTTATACATTTTTAGGACACATACTATAGTATGATATTATTTTTACATTTTTTGGACACATACTAAAGTTTGATATTATTTATACATTTTTAGGACACATACTATAGTATGATATTATTTATACATTTTTAGGACACATACCTTAGTATGATATTATTTATACATTTTTAGGACACATACCTTAGTATGATATTATTTATACATTTTTAGGACACATAGTATAGTATGCAATTATTTTTACATTTTTTAGGACACATACTACAGTATGATATTATTTATACATTTTTAGGACACATAATATAATATGATATTATTTTTAAATTTTTTGGACACATACTAAAGTATGATATTATTTATACATTTTTAGGACACATACTATAGTATGATATTATTTATACATTTTTAGGACACATACCTTAGTATGATATTATTTATACATTTTTAGGACACATACTGTAGTATGATATTATTTATACATTTTTAGGACACATACTATAGTAGGATATAATTTATACATTTTTAGGACACATACTATAGTATGATATTATTTTTACATTTTTTGGACACATACTAAAGTATGATATTATTTATACATTTTTAGGACACATACTATAGTATGATATTATTTGTTCATTTTTAGGACACATACCTTAGTATGATATTATTTATACATTTTTAGGACACATACATTAGTATTATATTATTTATACATTTTTAGGACAAATACTATAGTATGCAATTATTTTTGCATTTTTTAGGACACATACTAAAGTATGATATTATTTATACATTTTTAGGACACATACTATAGTATGATATTATTTATACATTTTTAGGACACATACCTTAGTATGATATTATTTGTACATTTTTAGGACACATACTGTAGTATGATATTATTTATACATTTTTAGGACACATACTACAGTAGGATATAATTTATACATTTTTAGGACACATACTAGTATGATATTATTTTTACATTTTTTGGACACATACTAAAGTATGATATTATTTATACATTTTTAGGACACATACTATAGTATGATATTATTTGTACTTTTTAGGACACGTACCTTAGTATGATATTATTTATACATTTTTAGGACACATACCTTAGTATTATATTATTTGTACATTTTTAGGACAAATACTATAGTATGCAATTATTTTTGCATTTTTTAGGACACATATTAAAGTATGATATTATTTATACATTTTTAGGACACATTCTACAGTATGATATTATTTATACATTTTTAGGACACATACCTTAGTATGATATTATTTATACATTTTTAGGACACATACTATAGTATGATATTATTTATACATTTTTAGGACACATACTATAGTATGAAATTATTTTTACATTTTTTAGGACACATACTATAGTATGATATAATTTATACATTTTTAGGACACATACTGTAGTATGATATTATTTTTACATTTTTTAGGACACATACATTAGTAAGATATTATTTATACATTTTTAGGACACATACCTTAGTATTATATTATTTATACATTTTAGGACACAACCCTTAGTATGATATTATTTATACATTTTTAGGACACATACCTTAGTATTATATTATTTATACATTTTTAGGACAAATACTATAGTATGCAATTATTTTTACATTTTTTAGGACACATACTATAGTATGATGTTATTTATACGTTTTTAGGACACATACTATAGTATGATATTATTTTTACATTTTTAGGACACATACCTTAGTATGATATTATTTATACATTTTTAGGACACATACTATAGTATGCAATTATTTTTACATTTTTAGGACACATACTATAGTATGATATTATTTATACATTTTTAGGACACATACCTTAGTATGATATTATTTATACATTTTTAGTACACATACTATAGTATGATATTATTTATACATTTTTAGGACACATACTATAGTATGATATTATTTGTACATTTTTTGGACACATACTAAAGTATGATATTATTTTTACATTTTTTGGACACATACTAAAGTATGATATTATTTATACATTTTTAGGACACATACTATAGTATGATATTATTTGTTCATTTTTAGGACACATACCTTAGTATGATATTATTTATACATTTTTAGGACACATACATTAGTATTATATTATTTATACATTTTTAGGACAAATACTATAGTATGCAATTATTTTTGCATTTTTTAGGACACATACTAAAGTATGATATTATTTATACATTTTTAGGACACATGCTACAGTATGATATTATTTATACATTTTCAGGACACATACCTTAGTATGATATTATTTATACATTTTTAGGACACATACTATAGTATGATATTATTTATACATTTTTAGGACACATA